>NC_035442.2:82878484-83178484 GCF_002127325.2 Helianthus annuus
TTTCGTTCTAGACACGCGAAGCATTGGCTCAAAAGATAATGACACAAAACTCTTGTCGGCACCCGAATCAAAAAGAACAGATGCAGGCTGATTATTAACAAAGAATATACCGTTCACCACTTCATTGTCTGCTTGTGCCTCTTGAGCATTCATGTTGAAGACTCGCCCTCGAGCCTGAGCCTGATTCTGATTCTGGTTCTGGTTTGCTAGCCTTGGGCACCGGTTTCTGTAGTGGGTCAGATCCCCACAGTTATAACAAGCACCTGGTGGGTATTGTGGTCGTGCAGCTTGACCCTGTTGCTGAGCAGGAGGCTGAGCAACCTGTTGAGCCGGGTTCTGAACTGCGCGATTTTGAGCAAACCGACAAACATCGGCAAGATGACCTGACTTCCCACAGTTAGTACAGAAACGGCACTGATGTTGCGGCTGATGATCTATTGCACAAAGGTGCACTTCCTGAATAGGGCTTCTTTGCTGGAGGCTGTGCGGGTTGGTTGGGAGCTGCCTGGTTAGCTTGGGCAGTGACAGCATAGTTTTGGGAAGCCTTACGCTTCTTTGCCCTTTTTGATGAACCAGAATCCTTTCCATTCTTGTTTTGACCTTTCATGCTATCTTCCTTGTCAGACGACTGTTTCTTTCCCTTGTCACCCTTCCTGTGTAATTTATTCTTCCGAATCTGCGACTCAGTCAATGTCGCTGATAACTCGATCGCCTGACGGAGGGTGGTAGGGTTGCTACCTGTAATAATGTCTTGTACCGAGTCAGGCAGGCCGTCGATGTACCTTTCGATAGCCTTGTCGAGTGGGGCAACCATAGTCGGGCAAGGCAGACTCAACTCCTCAAACCTATCAGTATATGCCCTGTGCTCGCCACTATCTTGTTTCAAGTCATCAAACTCCTTCTCCAATGCTCGTTGTTCATGACGAGGACAGAACTCCCTCATCATAAGAGCTCTTAGTTCAGCCCATGTCTGTGCTAGAGCAACTTCTGCACCACGGTCTCTCATTATCCCATTCCACCATGTGAGAGCCCTCTTTTGAAACACGCTTGAAGAAAACTCGACCTTGCGATTATCCGGACACTGAACGTGGCGAAAAGTATTCTCAATGCTCTCGAACCATTGAAGAAGCCCAGTCGCTCCCTCAGAACCACTAAACTTGAGTGGTTTAGCCGAGTTAAAATTCTTGAAATTGCATGTACCATTGTTGTTGTTGTTGGCTTGGTTCCATTGAGCAAAGAGATTTGGGAATTAAGCAGCCATCTGCTGCGCAATAATTTCTGCCAGCTCGGCAGTTGCTATCTGGTGTTCGCGTCGAGGAGGCATTTTAAAAGAGGAAAACATGAAAGGAAACGAGTGAGATGATTGGATGAAGAGAATGAGATGAAATAGAATCAACAAAAGCAAAGATGGTGGTTACGCATCGCAAAGCAAACAAGCGACACAAAATGTCTAGTCAAAGTAAATGGGTCAAAGATAATGTATCGCGAAGACATGTTCGCCTATAAGTGAATACTCACCCCAAGAGTCCCCAGGTAAGAGTGACTGGTCCGATTATGTGGATTTGTACGAACACTCTAGCCTTAGACAGAAAACTCAGGGTACAGGCATTCACCCTTCCAGTTCGCACGTGTTCACACTATTAAAACCCGAAAACCTTGACGAGATTTTGAAAATTCAAAGGGGTTCAAAACCTTATAACAGAGGGTTCAAAACCTAGTAATCAATCATCCTAGAACAGATGATTAATTTTCGAAGCGGATTCGGAATCGAAATTCTCGTTGTGGTTATCACCTAAGGATAGGTGAAGTGCATGTTTTAAAATCTAAACACAAGATAACTTGTGTTAGGGTCCTAGAAAGTTATAGTCTAGGTCAAAGCATTACTAATTGCCTAATTCCCTATAACCATTGGCTCTGATACCAACTCTCCTGTCACACCCCGGCCGCGTATAACATGCAACCGCGGCGGAAACGCCGGGGAGTGTTGGGACAGAATTAATTGTTTCATAACCATGGAAATCAAAGTTACATTATATTTATTAAACAAGCGTAATACATTGTCTTAAACAGGAAAAACAAAGAGTTCGTGACATAATTAAACTAGTCTATCTTCATTTTTTTAGTCTCTAAGGCACAGGTCCGCCCTAGTGTCACAATTGTCATCCTACACGATAGCTCCTGAAAACACATGTGAAAGTAGGTACGTCAGCATAAAAATGCCGGTGAGATACATAGGTTTTGTGAAAATGGGATTCATGACTTGAGTTTAAAGAAAACGTTTAATAACAGTCAGTCATGAACCTTGTAAATTGTTTTGTTTTGTAAATCATATGAAAAACGATAAGATCAGATGATATGTATGAATAAAATGTAAGGTTAAATGAATAACCTAGTAAAATGAGTTTGTATAAGTTGTTTGTAAAAAATAATGTCTTGTGAAGAATGTGTTATTTGTGTAAAACATAATATATCTAAACTGAAATGATTTAGATAACGCTACGATAGGTGATATTATACAAACATTTATATATAGGAAGTACCAGCGGCGTATCCACCATGTTTGTATCATATTACATACGCCACGTTACTCAAACCATTTACCCGAACCAACCACCATGTAAACTGTTCATGTATAAACCAATTGTCAAGTGTTATTGTGTAAACCATATCGAAATGTCTATGTTCAATGTAAATCACCAAGTATGTATATCAATGTCAAAATGTTTATGTTTAATGTAGATCATGTAATGTGTACCCAAAATATATCTTGTATGGTAAGTGAGATGTATCAACTAAACCATATGTAAAATGCACAAAACAAGGTATTGAAGTAAAACATGGTTTAAATCAACGTTATGTTTTGTGGAACAAATGCATGCTATACTGATATGAACATCTATGCGGTATTGTGAAAATGCATACATCCAAGCCTTGAGACTGTGGTGATAAACCCTTAAACAAATTAAAGGTTTATCTAAGTTATGTATATCGAATTCGGTCATTCCTTCCAATCCAAACAAACCCAGGATTTCAGGAACGGGAGTTGTCAATTCCTATGGTACCACTACCTACTAACGAATGGCGTGATCAATGTTAATGAATGTATTGTTACATGTTAAACAAACCAAATGTCATACCAAAATGAAGGCATGTGATGTAAACAATTGTACTAAGTATGCACACAATGGGCATAAATAGCATGAAATGCAATGTGAAACAATGTACTAAGTACGCACACAATGGGCATACATAGCATGAAATGTAATGTAAAGCAATGTACTAAGTACGCACACAATGGGCATACATAGCATGAAATGTAATGTAAAACAATGTACTAAGTACGCACACAATGGGCATACATAGCATGAAATGTAATGAAAAGCAATGTACTAAGTACGCACACAATGGGCATACATAGCATGAAATGTAATGTAAAACAATGTACTAAGTACGCACACAATGGGCATACATAGCATGAAATGTAATGTAAAACAATGTACTAAGTACGCACACAATGGGCATACATAGCATGAAATGTAATGTAAAACAATGTACTAAGTACGCACACAATGGGCATACATAGCATGAAATGTAATGAAATCATGTACTATAATGTACTAACGAACATAGCCGGTATATGATGTGAAAACATGGAAAGCATGAAAGTAACAAGTAGGCACATGTGTTTCACCCCAAAACAGTTTGAAAAACAGTAAAAGAGGGGTCTATGTACTAACCTGAGATTGCTTTGAAGTCCTTGTATAACAACGAAATAATGCTAGAGATCACGGAATATCAAATGGCACCTAATAGGTAGCTATATTAATATACCGGACCAAAATCGGAAGGATTGGATAGTATGCGGGTTCGTAAACCAAACGAGTATGGAGACTCGTGTAATATGGTTTAACAAGGCCTACATACTAAAATGAAACCTAACCTAAGTGCTTACGGCCCATTACGACCCGTTTAGGTAGCTTATGCTACCTTAACGCGTCGTTCGCGTAGAACGCGTTTGGAACGCCTAACATCGTGACCACAAGGTATAACCTCGGAAGGTTACAGCTATGGTCACCTATTGTGTTTGGTCGAATCCTAATGATCGACCAAATGGGTCGGGTTCGAAAGTATAAGCGATGGTTTAGATCGCTTACCTTACGACCCTATATAAGCACTAAACTAAAAGTGACGAGCTAAGCATGTTAGAACATGCTTAACTAAGTTTAGAAAACAGGTTTGGCATCAAAACAGACGGCTTTGATGCTCACGAGTAGTTTGGTTACAAAATACGCAAGAATGCACATTTTGGCCGAAACTACGACTCGTCACTGAGCCTAGATAACGTGGTAATCAGTAGGTATAGTCACTACGGACTATAACCATCATGATCACGCTCACGTTATGAAGTTCCAACGAACTTCGTGTTGACCATATGCTGGTCAACGCAGAAAGTCAAACAAAACGTTGACTTTCGGACTCGAAAAGCGAATAAAAGAATGAAAGAACACTTACGAAGGGTCCCCGAAAGCTAATCTCGATCCAGGAGCTCAGGTATGAAGCAAAGGCCTCAACTTAGAGCTTTAGATCAGATTTTGTGAGTTTTTAGCCAAAGGGGGGGGGGGGTATTTATAGGAAAAGTAAAGCCGTTAGGATCGTTTCTTGAATATCGTGCCACGATCCAAGCCGTACACTTGTCGCAAAGTTGTGGTGCCTTATTTTGCCCACACCATAGGAATCCGACACGTGTCGTTGCCCTTTGGGTGTTCGAAAGGCCAATGCAAGTGGATCAGAAACATTGCAGCTGGTCTGCTTGTCTGATGCGGCCCGCGTAAGGAAGCACACAAAACCCAGGCGGTCCGCCTGGCCCTGCCTGATCAGCACAAAGTTTCAGAAATTACAGTTTTAGTCCCTGTTGCATATTTAAGCCATTTCCGACACTTCTAAGGCCCGTAAAGCCAACTTTAAGGCCCTAAAATTATGCCTAAACATTGTGAACATGAAACATGCTCAAAAATGTTCCGGATGTCGGTTCGTTTGGCCGTACGATCGCGATGTTCGCTTAATTACGACGAAATGCGCATAAGCGCGAAAGACGATCCAAATGACGCGACGAATGGATTTTTCTCATGCCAAACACTAAGGCATAATATAAGGATGCTTACATAAATTTTTGGATGTCCGGATGTATTCAGAATGTAAGTTATGCCCGAAAGTGCAAACTTGTGCACTTTTTGACACTTTTAGTCCCAGAATGATCCAAAAGTTTATTTTAGCATACCAAACCCCTCAAAGCCTATTTCTAAGCTATGTAAAGGATATTTATGGTATGTTTAACTTATGGACATGTTCCGGAATGTTCGTTACAGTTCAAATTGGCATACTTTCGCAGTTTGTCAAGTTTAGTCCCTGTAAGCGAATTAACTTGTTTTTGCCATACCAAAGCCTTCAAAACTTATTTCTAAGTTATGTAAAGGTTATTTAAGGTATGTTGAGTATATGTTGATGTTCCGGAGTATTTGTCGCATTAAACTGAGTACGTTTATCCACCAGTTTGCGTATAATTCTCCAGAAAGCGATGTAGAGTTTGAAATTGAACAAAAGTCAAAACATGAAAAATGTAAAACACAACCAAACAAACATTGGGATCAAATAACATTGTTTTATTGATAACTGAACTGTTCACAATGATTACAAGCACAAATGTTACAGTCTCCCCTACTTGTGTAAATTTCGTCCCGAAATTTATTTAGAGGAAACTCGTGGAAAAAGATGCGGGTATTTTGCCTTCATTTGATCTTCACGTTCCCAAGTAAACTCGGGTCAACGTTTAGATTCCCAGCGAACCTTGACCAAAGGAATGCGCTTGCTTTTAAGCCACTTGCGTTTAAGCCACTTGACTTCACGTTCCAAATTATTTTGCCTTCATTTGATCTTCACTGTGGTTGATGTTTTTAAGACAATATGTTATGCATTTCTAAATTATTTTAATGGATGAACATCTTACGTTTTTATCATATAGCATTTTTGTGATTGTCGCTATGGTATTAAGAAGTCACACCAAATAAACCCACGCTTCCGCAAAAGCCAGGGTGTGACAATGATGATGATCGATGTTAGTGTGTATCGGCTGTGGTTATTGGTTAGGGTTTCTGGGCAATCGTCAGTTACGCGACGTAACTGACATTGTGGACGAAACACAAATCACGGCGAAACAGGGGGTGTTTCGCCGAGAGTAAATATGACGAAACGGAGGGTGTTTCGCCGAAGATGATCATGACGAAAGGGATGGGTTTCGTCGAAGGGTTGCACGACGAAACATGTGTGTTTCGTCGAATGGGTAAAACTGCACAGTAACTTGGTTAGGTCTGTTAAGAGTTAACGGGGTTAGTTAACTGTTATTGATGATGACTTGTATGAACTTGTATAACTGATAAATGCTATGTTGTGACAACTCGAGTTTCCAAGATTCTATCTTCGCTTTTATTTGTGCGTTAACTGTTTAGTTGTTTGATTGTTTGCCTTGAAACTGTACACTGATTACAAGTTGAGATGGTTGTTTGATATGTTATGTGCTTAATATGAGTAAAGTGTTTGATTTGTTTGATTCCATGAACATGAACTTGTATACTGTTGAGATTAGACCCGCCGAAACAAAGTGTTTCGCCATAACCAACATCGACGAAACGGGGTTTGTTTCGTCACCCCTATCTCGACGAAACAGGACGTTTCTTTTTTTTTTTTTGGGTAAAGGGTTACCCCGGTGAATTTTATATCATCAAACCAACAAAACAAGTGAGGAAAAAAAAGAAATCCCCAGTTCTCTGGCATGACATGCCATACCAGAGTAAAACTACCAAAACAAGTAACTAACGCAAACAAGACTAGACATATCTCAGTCAAACAAACCCAACCACAGAAACAGATGCTTAGCCACAATCATCATCTTGTACCACGAGCCCTCGCGACAAACTCCACTCTTGTAGGATCCTTTCCACTTGAGTAGTTCTTTTGAACCGCATCGTCTGAAGCTTCAATCTAATGGTGGCTAAAATAATCTCCGTAAGCCGAGAAGCACTTCTTTTCTTGGAAGAAAACAATCGGGCATTCCTTTCCTGCCAGACAAAGTAACCCGCCACACTGACTACCAGCTTGCCAATAACATGCCTAGCGTTCTTAGATTTCCCAAACAGCATTAGATGATTATATATGTTATCCCAAGAATTAGTAACATCATTCAAGCCCGCTATATCTTTTACACCTTTCCAAACCTGAGAACCATACGAGCATTCAAAGAATAGGTGGTCATGCGAGTCCACGTTTCGCCGAGCCCAGTTTTGCCGAAGCCCATTAAGGGCCCAGTACGTTACGCGACTATTTATTGTGTATTACGGTTCCATTCGTCACACTTTTAGCAATCAGAAACCCTAGAGCCCCTTCTATGAGTGATGGCAACCAGTATTATCATCCTGCGAGACTTTCAAGTTCTTTGTTCTACTCCTTATACATTCGGTTAGTTATTTAATAATATCTGAGTACTTATGAAACTATTATGTTTATAACAGTATCCTTGAATTCATGACTAGTATGATTGCTCGTTAACAGTTTGGTATAGAATAGGGTTTAATGATGGTGGTTAGTGAAGGATGTTTGTGATCATGACGATTTGATTAATGTTTGATTAGGGTTCTTGTTGTTGTTGAGCCGAATAGGATGTTGATCGATGAAATAGATTAACTGATATTGTTAAATCTGATACCGTGATTTTATGTGAGTGGGTTCGTTGTTCTTGTCAGTCGGATGTTAGGTATTGGAACCATGCTCATTGATTGAATGCTTGATTCAGATTGTGTGATTGATTCAGAATGTATGTTTGTTGTGTGATGTTGGTGATCATTGTGTAACGACTGTAGATGATTAGGGTTTTCTGTGTAACTGATAACACGGCGAAACTAATAACACGACGTAACTGACTATTGGACGAAACGCATATCATGACGAAACTGGCACGACGAAACATAGGGTGTTTCGCTGAGGGTGTTCATGACGAAACATGGGGTGTTTCGTCGAGGGTAATCATGACGAAACAAAGGTGTTTCGTCGAAGGGGATTCACGACGAAACAGGAGTGTTTCGTCGAGTGGGTAAAACTGCACAATAACTTGGTTAAGTCTGTTAAGAGTTAACTAGGTTAGTTAACTGTTATTGTTGATGACTTGCATGAACTTGTTTAACTGATAGATGCTACGTGTTAGTGGTTACTTGTATGAATGTGATGATCTTGACTGCTAGTCGAACTTTGTGAATGTCAACTGATTATGTATACATGCGTACTCTAGGCTTTGACTGATTATTTGTGAGCATATACCTTAGCATACCGAGCAAACCGAGGTGAGTTCACACTTCCAAGGCATGGGATTCCCGGTGGGTTGGGAATGGGATTTGTATGACTACCCGTACATTCATCACTACTAGACTACTTAACACCGTCCTCGGTTTGGGAAGGACGCCAGTGCTAAAAACCTGCGTAAAACCTACGTACTATTGTCCTCGGTTTGGGAAGGACACCAGTGTTAGAACCTACGTAAAACCTACGTACTACTGTCCTCGGCTTGGGAAGGACACCAGCGCTAAACCTACGTATTCACTACGTACTACTGTCCTCGGTTAGGGAAGGGCACTTACGTAAAACCTACGTAAACTCATACTTACCATTGTCCTCGGATTGGGAAGGACACCTATAGATACAACTAGTCTAGTACATACAACATGGGAAGTCCCCACTTACTATTGTAAAGGTTTGGGAAACAAGGGTACTGGGTAACGTATGATTATGAAATGAACTTACGATTACTGAAACGAACTCTTTAACTGAACAGCCAACTGTGAACTCGCTCAACTTTGTTGTTGACACTCTGTTACATGCCTTGCAGGTCGATAGGTACTCATGGAGCTTGCACAGGGAGGCGCGGTCGTTGTGGGACATGGACAGTGGATGCCATGTTAAAACATTATAACATTTTCGAATTTAATACTTATGTTGGGTTTTCATATTATGCTTCCGCTACTTAAACTATGTTTTATTTGAACACCAAGTGTATTGTGATGGATTTCATAAACTACTTTTGATTATATGCTATGTTCAATATAATTGGTGGCTTAATCCTGGTCAGTCACGCCTCCAAGCGGTGATACTCCGCGGGTGGATTTTGGGGGTGTGACAGATTGGTATCAGAGCCATTGGTTATAGTGAACTTGGTTTTAATAAGGGAAAAGTTTTTGTTAAAACCAGACTATAACCAGAACAGTGCTCAACCATCCACAACGACGCTTTGCTCCACGTGCAAGACTCAACACTATAGGTGATATGGTTTATGCTTTATTGCCTACTTGTTAGTTACATAGAACTTTGCTCATAGTATGCTTAGATGAACGTAGTGACTGTTGATTGAAACACATGTGTGCTTACTCTCTTCTGTCATCGCACTTTCGCGAACCTCTCTCACTCATGTTTCTCTTTTGTTGTGATGATCATGAGTGGACGCGTTAACATGACCCAAGCCCAGTTGACGGCTTTGATTAACCAACAAGTTGCTGCGGCACTTGCAGCCGCTCAAGCAGGAGGTATATCCTGCACTCGCAAACTCACACTAGGATCTTTAGATCCTACCCTCATAAACCAACTCTTGTGTTTAACCTTGTCATGTTCTTATACATAACAGGTCAGCACGCTCAGCCACCTGTGTGCACATTCAAGACTTTTATGGACTGTCGTCCTAGTACTTTCAGTGGCACTGAAGGGGCCGTTGGACTCCTCCACTGGTTTGAGAAGCTCGAATCGGTCTTCGAGATGTGTGAATGCCCTGAGGCTCGTAGGGTGAAGTATGCCGCTGGTACTCTCGAAGGCATTGCGCTAACTTGGTGGAATGCGCAAGTTCAGATGCTGGGTTTGGCGGCTGCTAATGCCACCCCATGGAACGACTTCAAGGAATTGATCAACCGGGAATACTTCACTCGTGATGACATCCACAAGTTGGAAGTGGAGTTCTTTAACCTGAAGATGACCGGGTCAGAGATAGAGGCGTATACGAAAAGGTCAAACGAGCTGGCCATCTTGTGTCCAACTATGGTGGACCCTCCTATCAAGCGCATTGAGTTGTACCTTAAGGGCTTAGTACCAGAGATTCAAAGCCATGTGACCTCTGCTAATCTTGCTACCATCCAGGATGTTACTCGTCTTGCTCATCGTCTCACAGACCAGGCAGTGGAACAGAACAAGCTGCCTAAACGTATCAGTGCTGCTACCACTACTACTACTTCTGCTATTCCCAGTGACAACAAGCGAAAATGGGATGGGCATTCCGGCAAGGGTTCGACTACGGTTCAGTCCCAGGCACAGCAGCGAAAGACTGATGACTACCAGAGTCCGGGTCAGCAATCTTCTGGTAGTCAGGGGCAGGGTGGATATCGAGGGAACCACCCAAAGTGTAACAGATGCAACAGACACCACAGTGGTCAGTGCAACAGGGGACGTTGTCAGAGGTGTCTCAAGATGGGTCATGAGGCCAAAGATTGCAGGAGCTCACGGCCTGCAAATCAGAATCGCCAGCAGCAACAGCAAGCACCGCAGAATCAGCAACGACAACAAGGCAACAGGGGATGTTTTCACTGTGGCGCAGAAGGTCATTTCAAAAGACACTGCCCACAGTTAAATCAGAATCAGAATCAGAATCACAACCAAGGAAACGAGAACAACAATGGGGGAAACAATGATAACAACGGTGCTAGGGGTCGTGCGTTCGTGCTGGGTCAGGGTGAAGCAAGGAATGATCCTAACGTGGTGATGGGTAAGTTTTCTTCTCGACGACTTTTATGTTACTGTTTTATTTGATTCGGGTGCCGATACCAGTTATGTGTCTCTAAAAGTTAGTCAAATGCTCAAGCGCACACTAACACTTTTAAACACCAAGCATGTTGTAGAGTTAGCAAATGGTAAGAGTCTAGAGGCCACACACACAGTTCAGGGTTGTAATCTTGTCCTCGCTGGTCAGACTTTCTCTATCGATCTCATTCCTATAGTTCTGGGTAGTTTCGACATCATCATCGGGATGGATTGGCTATCCCAACAGCAAGCAGAGATCCTATGCAAAGAGAAGATTGTTCGTATTCCCCATTCTGGTAAAGAACCTCTCGAAATTCAAGGCGACAAGAGTGGTGTTGTAGTGGGCATCATCTCCTTCCTTAAGGCCCAGAAGTGTTTGCGAAAGGGCCACACCGCTATTTTAGCACTTGTTACTGACACATCAACAAAAGAGAAGAAGTTAGAGGATATTCCAGTAGTACGCGACTTTCCTCAAGTGTTTCCTGAAGATTTACCTGGGTTACCGCCTCATCGCCAGGTCGAATTCCAAATCGAGCTAGCTCCTGGAGCAGCACCGATAGCTCGTGCACTGTATCGCCTAGCTCCATCTGAACTGGAAGAACTATCAACACAACTACAAGAACTCTTGGATAAGGGTTTCATATGTCCTAGCTCTTCGCCCTGGAGAGCTCCAGTGTTATTTGTAAAGAAGAAAGATGGTACCTTCAGAATGTGTATCGACTACCTCGAACTCAACAAGGTGATTGTAAAGAATCGCTATCCACTTCCACGCATTGACAACTTGTTCGATCAGTTGCAAGGGTCGAGTTACTACTCAAAGATTGATCAGAGGTCAGGTTACCATCAACTGAGAGTCGGGGACGAGGACGTCTCCAAAACAACATTCAGTACTCGCTATGGCCATTACGAGTTTCTGGTCATGCCATTCGGGTTAACAAACGCGCCTGCAGTTTTCATGGATCTTATGAACAGAGTGTGCAAGCCCTACCTGGACAAATTTGTTATTGTCTTCATTGAAGACATCCTGATCTGTTCTAAGAGTCAGGAGGAACACGAGCAGCATTTACGACTCATTTTGGAACTCCTTCGAACAGAACAGCTGTATGCCAAGTTTTCAAAATGCGACTTCTGGCTTCGTGAAGTCCACTTTCTAGGCCATGTGGTAAACAAGGATGGGATTCATGTTGATCCATCCAAGGTGGACTCGATTAAGAACTGGCCTCCACCTCGCACACCAACGGAAATTCGCCAATTTTTGGGTTTGGCAGGTTACTACAGAAGGTTCATCAAAGACTTCTCGAAGATTGCGCAGCCACTTACTCTACTGACTCAGAAAGTGGTCACCTATCATTGGGGTGATGCCCAAGAATCAGCGTTTCAACATTTGAAGAATAGACTTTGTAGCGCACCTATTCTCTCATTGCCAGAGGGCACAAAGGACTTTGTGGTTTACTGCGACGCATCAATTCAGGGTCTTGGTTGTGTATTGATGCAACGGGATAAAGTCATTGCATACGCCTCACGCCAACTTAAAGTTCATGAAAGAAACTACACTACGCACGATTTGGAGCTGGGAGCTGTTGTTTTCGCGCTCAAGATATGGAGACATTACCTGTACGGTACCAAGTGCACTATCTACACCGATCACAGGAGTCTCGAGCATATCTTGAAACATAAGGAATTAAACATGCGTCAACGTCGATGGGTTGAGCTTTTAAACGATTAAGAATGCGCAATCAAGTACCATCCGGGCAAGGCTAACGTTGTGGCCGACGCCCTCAGTCGAAAGGTTACTACACCTAGGCGTGTACGAGCGTTGCAACTTACGATCCAGTCTAGTCTTCCTGCATAGATACGAGACGCTCAGGTAGAAGCACTGAAACCAGAAAACGTCAGGGCAGAAGCCTTACGCGGCTCATGGCAACGATTAGAACAAAAGGAAGACGGCGCCTACTATGTAACAGGACGCATTTGGGCCCCACATTTTGGAAACTTACTCGAGCTAGTGATGGATGAAGCGCATAAGTCTCGCTACTCAGTACATCCGGGTTCGGATAAGATGTACCACGATCTCAGAACTACGTATTGGTGGCCTAGCATGAAAGCCCATATAGCAACTTACGTCAGCAAATGTTTGACTTGTGCGAGAGTCAAGACCGAATATCAGAAACCGTCAGGCCTACTCCAGCAACCAAAGATACCACAATGGAAATGGGAAGAAATTTCCATGGATTTTGTTACTGGCCTGCCTAGATCTCAACAAGGGAATGATACTATTTTGGTGATCGTGGATCGACTCACTAAGTCTGCACACTTCTTGGCTATCAAGGAAACATACAAGTTCTCTACCTTAGCTGACATTTACTTAAAAGAGGTGGTTTCGAGGCACAGGGTGCGAACCTCTATTATTTCCGATCGTGATGCATGATTTACTTCGGAACTGTGGCAAGCAATGCACAAATCCTTTGGCTCCCGATTAGACATGAGCACAGCTTATCACCCTCAGACGGATTGGCAGTCTGAGCGCACTATTCAAATCCTAGAAGACATGCTCCGGGCATGTGTAATCGATTTCGGCAACGGCTGGGAAAAACATCTCCCGTTAGTGGAGTTTTCGTATAATAACAGCTACCACACCAGCATTCAAGCCATTCCATTTGAGGCATTGTACGGGCGTAAATGCCGATCACCTCTTTGTTGGGCAGAGGTGGGTGATAGTCAGATCACGGGTCCAGAACTGGTGGTAGACGCAACGGAAAGGATTGCACAGATACAACAACGAATGGCGGCAGCTCATGACCGTTAGAAAAGCTACGCTGATAAGCGCAGGAAACCACTCGAGTTCCAGGTTGGGGATCAGGTGCTACTCAAAGTCTCACCTTGGAAAGGTGTAGTTCTTTTTGGCAAACGAGGCAAGCTCAATCCGTGATATGTCGGACCGTTCGAAATCATCGAGAAAATAGGCAAAGTGGCCTACAAACTGAACCTACCAGCAGAACTCGGTGGGGGTTCACAACGTTTTTCACATGTCAAATCTGAAGAAGTGTCTGTCAGATGAGACCCTTATAGTTCCTTTGAAGGAGCTCACTATCGACGATCAGTTTCGATTCATCGAGGAACCAGTTGAGATTACTGACCATGATGTTAAGGTCCTCAAGCACAACAGAATACCTCTTGTTTGAGTTCGTTGGAACTCCTGTCGTGGCCCAGAGTTCACCTGGGAATGAGAAGACCAAATGAAACTCAAGTATCCCCAGTTGTTCGAGAATAATGCAACTACTACTGAGGCTGAAGCTACTACAGAATTTCGGGACGAAATTCCAAATCAACGGGGGGATGATGTGACACCCCAGGAAAACCAGTAAACTGCACAACACAACTAGCTTCCTCAGTAACCGCATGCTAAATTTCGGGACAAAATTTCTTTCAAGTTGGGGATAATGTGACAACTCCAGTTTCCAAGATTCCATCTTCGCATTTATTTGCGCGTTAACTATTTAGTTGTTTGATTGTTTGCCTTGTATCTGTACACTGATTATAAGTTGAGATGGTTGTTTGATATGTTATGTGCTTAATATGAGTAAAGTGTTTGATTTGTTTGATTCCATGAACATGAACTTGTATACTGTTGAGATTAGACCCGCCGAAACAAAGTGTTTCGCCATAACCAACATCGAGGAAACAGGGTTTGTTTCGTCACCCCTATCTCGATGAAACAGGACGTTTCGCCGAGCCCAGTTTCGCCGAAGCCCATTAAGGGCCCAGTACGTTAAGCGACTATTTATTGTGTATTACGTTTCCATTCGTCACACTTTTAGCAATCAGAAACCCTAGAGCCCCTTCTCTGAGTGACGGCAACCAGTACTATCATCCAGCGAGACTTTCAAGTTCTTTGTTCTACTCCTTATACATTCGGTTAGTTATTTAATAATATCTGAGTACTTATGAAACTATTATGTTTATCGCGGTGATCCTTGAATTCATGACTAGTATGATTGCTCGTTAACAGTTTGGTATAGAATAGGGTTTAATGATGGTGGTTAGTGATGGATGTTTGTGATCATGACGATTTGATTGTTTGATTAGGGTTCTTGTTGTTGTTGAGCCGAATAGGATGTTGATCGATGAAATAGATTAACTGATATTGTTAAATCTGATACCATGATTTTATGTGAGTGGGTTCGTTGTTCTTGTCAGTCGGATGTTAGGTATTGGAAACATGCTCATTGATTGAATGCTTGATTCAGATTGTGTGATTGATTCAGAATGTATGTTTGCTGTGTGATGTTGGTGATCATTGTGTAACGACTGTAGATGATTAGGGTTTTCTGTGTCACTGATAACACGGCGAAACTAATAACACGACGTAACTGACTGTTGGACGAAACGCATATCATGACGGAACTGGCATGACGAAACATAGGGTGTTTCGCCGAGGGTGTTCACGACGAAACATGGGGTGTTTCGTCAAGGGTAATCATGACGAAACAAAGGTGTTTCGTCGAAGGGGATTCACGATGAAACAGGGGTGTTTCTTCGAGTGGGTAAAACTGCGCAGTAACTTGGTTAGGTCTGTTAAGAGTTAACTGGGTTAGTTAACTGTTATTGATGATGACTTGCATGAACTTGTATAACTGATAAATGCTACGTGTTAGTGGTTACTTGTATGAATGTGATGATCTAGACTGCTAGTCGAACTTTGTGAATGTCAACTGATTATGTATACATGCGTACTCTAGGCCTTGACTGATTATTTGTGAGCATATACCTTAGCATATCGAGCAAACCGAGGTGAGTTCACACTTCCAGGGCATGGGATTCCCGGTGGGTTGGGAATGGGATTTGTATGACTACCCGTACGTTCATCACTACTAGACTACTTAACACCGTCCTCGGTTTGGGAAGGATGCCAGTGCTAAAAACCTGCGTAAAACCTACGTACTATTGTCCTCGGTTTGGGAAGGACACCAGTGTTAGAACCTATGTAAAACCTACGTACTACTGTCCTCGGTTTGGGAAGGACAAAAGCGCTAAACCTACGTATTCGCTACGTACTACTGTCCGCGGTTAGGGAAGGGCACTTACGTAAAACCTACGTAAACTCATACTTACCATTGTCCTCGGATTGGGAAGGACACCTATAGATACGACTAGTCTAGTACATACAACATGGGAAGCCCCCACTTACTATTGTAAATGTTTGGGAAACAAGGGTACTGGGTAACGTATGATTACGAAATGAACTTACGATTACTGAAACGAACTCTTTAACTAAACAACCAACTGTGAACTCGCTCAACTTTGTTGTTGACATATATTGGGTCGTGTTCTCTCTATCCTTAGGCGATTTTGGCGATTTCTGATCATCTTCCTCTGCTCGATTTCCCTTGTTCTTTCTTGTGATCTTATGCATAACAGTCTGTGATTGGACCTTGATTTTTCAAGAATCTATAACGAACTCGTTAGCATTAGTGATCAATTAAGAACTAGGGTTTCATCTTCTCAAAATCGCTGCCTTAGTAATATATTCTGAAACCCTAATCTATTAATCTGGTTGCCATTGATTGCGGTTAACTGAGATTAATTTAGCTAGATTGATGACACTAGTTTAATCGATCAAGGGTTGAGGTTTTATTCTAGGGTTTAAAGGATTTCGGGTTCTGTTTTCTTGTGATTTCGGATCTTTATTCTTTGCGAAAGACTTTCTTTGTTGGCCGTTTAGGGTTTTTTGGTTGCTAGATTTACACTTGGCGGCTGTTAGGGTTTTTGGTTGTTAGAATTACACTTGTCGGCTGTTAGGGTTTATTGCATGCATGGAGGGGGAAAGTGGCGGGGTGAAACCTTTGGACCAACGTTCTCCTGGGAATGATGATAATACACCTCCGGTTCGTGGGATTGGCTTGCGAGTTACAAATATTGAGGGTAATCCTATGATGCTGAGACGTGGTATGTACTCTACAGGTAATGTTTCGGTGATTGATGGGTTGTTTGAGATTTCGAAACCTGTGGTATTGGATGGTACATGGGGATATGGAGGTGGGTATACGGCTGCTAAGGCGGATACCCGTGCAAACCCTAGTTCGAGTAATGTGGTGAATGACATACCCATCTTTTCTTACGCGGACAAGGTTAAAACGCAGAATTTGCTGAAAAGAGAGGTAAATTTCCGGAAACTGGATGCTACAGAGACGGTTCAGGATGCTGATGTGCTTATTCCTCGTGAGGTAATTAAGAAGGTCCAGGAAAACTTCGAGAATGTTTTGTATGGATATTTTTTGGGCAATCGGCTTCCATTTCCTGTTGTGGAATACTATGCCAAAAATGTTTGGTCTAAACATGGGTTTGCCAAGATTATGATGAACTCTGAAGGGTTCTTCTTTTTTAAGTTTAATTCTAAGGAGGGGATGCTGAAAGTACTTGAAGAAGGGCCATGGTTAATTAGAAAGGTTCCTCTTTTCTTGAATGTTTGGTCGCCTTCGGTCAACCTCAGGAAGGAGTGTATCAAATCGGTTCCGGTTTGGGTTAAATTCCATAATGTCCCTATTGCAGTTTATACGGATGATGGGCTGAGTTTGTTAGCGTCTAAGTTGGGTACTCCTAAAAGGTTGGATGGCTATACGGCGGATATGTGTGTGGATGGATAATTGGGGAAGAAGTAGTTTTGCCCGTGCCTTGATTGAGATTAATGCGGATAATGATTTAAAGGACTTTATTACGGTGGCCATCCCGAAGCTTGATGAGGATGGCTATATTACTGAAAAGGTGAAGGTTGAGTACGAATGGAAGCCTCAACGTTGCTCGGTGTGCTGTGTCTTTGGTCATAATGACCAAACATGCCCTAAGAATGTCGTAACTAAAGCTAAGCAAGTTGTCATTGATGACGAGGGTTTCATAACGGATAAGAGGAAAACGGCTAGAATAGGGGTTATGCAAAAGAAACAGAAGGCTAAATTTGTGTATAGGCCGAAAGTAGGCAACTCGGGTGCGAGCACGTCGGGTACGAAGAATGATAAGCCGGATTCTAGTGTGAATGGCAATGTGGCAACCAAAAACTCATTTGAAGCTTTATCTAAAGCAGATGGGGATGCGGATAACTCTCTTGCTAATGAGAAATCAACGGGGCCAAAGGCGGATGTAAGGAATAGACCGAATGATAGTTATGAGGAAGAGGAGGTTGTTGAGGTGGTGCCTACGGAAATGTCTAAATTTATGAGTGATACTTCTCGTGGAAACAATGCTGAGGGGGCAAGCACTCCCGGGTTTACGGGTTTAAATGGATAGTTTAGCCGCATGGAATATTAGGGGCTTGAACCGGCCCCTTAAACAAGCTGAGGTTCGGGTTCTTATAGCTGAAAACAAGTTGAGTATTTGTGCTGTGTTAGAATCTCACATCCATGTGAATAAGTTATCCGATATTTGTAGCAAAGTCTTTAGGAATTGGTGTTGGACATCTAATGGCGGGTTATGTTCCAGAGGTACCATAATTATTCTTGGGTGGAATGCCGACGTGGTGGATATCATGGTTATCTCTCAATCGGACCAGGTGATGCATACCCAAGTTCTCATTAAAGCTGATAATAGAGTTTTTTTCTGCTCATTTGTTTATGCAGAAAATAAGTACCATGACCGTCGATCACTATGGGAGGATTTATGCAATTTTAATGCCTTGGCTCGTGAGAAACCATGGATAGTCCTAGGAGATTTTAATGTGGCTCTTAATATGGAAGATTGTCTATCTGGCCCTTCTAGCCATTCTATTGGCATGAGGGAGTTCTATGATTGTGTTAAGGAGACTGAATTACTTGACACTCCGAGCCATGGCATCCATTATACATGGAATCAAAAGCCTAGAGAGGGTATTGGAGTCATGAAGAAGTTAGACCGTGTTATGGGTAATCTTAAATTCCTGGAACTTTTTCCGTATATTCATGCCTTTTTTAAACCGGCTCGTATATCGGATCATTCTCCTTGTATTTTGAAGATTTCATCGACGGCCCGTAGTAAACCTAAACCATTCAAATTCCCTAATTTTATTGTTACTAAAGCGGAGTTTAGGCAGGCTGTTTCATGTGAATGGGCTAAGGATGTTCAAGGTCACTCTATGTTCGCTGTAGTGAAGAAAATGAGAAACTTGAAACCTATCTTTCGCAAAATCCTCTTTCGGCAAGGTAACTTGCATGAGAGGGTTGCTGATTTACGGCTAAAGCTAGACCATATTCAGCAACAAGTGGATGCTAATCCTTTGGATTTGATGCTTCGTGACGATCATGCTAAATGTCTTCGGGAATTTCAAACGGCGGCGTATGATGAGGAGTGCTTCCTTAAGCAGAAAGCCAAGGTTGAGTGGTTGTGTGCAGGGGATGCGAACACGGCTTTCTTTCATAAGTGTGTGCAAAGTAGGAATGCTAGAAATAAAATTTCAAGTATTATGGATGTGCAGGGGAACCGGTATGAGGGAGATCAAGTTCCAACAGCCTTTCTTAATCATTATACTAATTTTTTGGGTATGGAGGACCAGGTTGAGAACCTTGATATTGGGGATCTTTTTGTTAACACTCTGACTGATTTTTCAGCTAATCATATGGTGCCTTCGGTGACGCGGGATGAGGTCAAGAAAGCTATGTTCGGAATTGGTGAAAACAAAGCTCCAGGCCCGGATGGGTACACTTCTGCTTTCTTTAAACATTCTTGGGATGTGGTGGGTGATCAAGTTACGAACGCTGTTCTGGATTTTTTTGAGAATGGCCAAATGTTAAAGCAATCAATCACACTATTATAGCGTTAGTCCCTAAAAAGGAATCCCCTAACACGGTGCAGGATTACAGGCCGATCTCCTATTTTAATGTCCTCTTTAAATGCATAAGCAAGATTATTACTGATAGAATTAAAGGAAGCTTGGATGGTTTAGTCAGCATAAATCAATCGGCTTTTGTTCCGGGTCGAAAAATTACTGATAATATTCTTCTGACGCAAGAGATTATGCACAACTACCATATTGATAGAGGCCCGTCTAGATGTGCCTTGAAGATTGATATCCAAAAGGCTTATGATACTGTCAACTGGTCTTTTCTTGAAGCTGTCTTGTTGGGTTTTGGGTTTCATCGAAAAATGGTCACGTGGGTTATGAAATGTGTTTCTACAGTTTCATATTCTTTGAGCATTAATGGGGAGCTGCATGGGTATTTTAGTGGAAAGAGGGGTCTTAGACAGGGTGACCCTCTGTCTCCGTACTTATTCACACTAGTCATGGAAGTCCTCTCTCTTCTTCTTCAGCGTGCCACGACGGTTGACTCAGGTTTTAAATTTCATGCGCATTGTGCGAAACAAAAGATTATTAACGTGTCGTTTGCAGATGATCTGTTCATATTTGCCCATGCTGATTGTGTCTTGGTTAAGTTGATAAGGGACGCTCTTCAAAGGTTTACGAGGATATCGGGTTTGGTCCCAAGTGCTCCAAAAAGTACTATCTTTTTTTGCAATGTTCTTCCCCGTACAAAGGATCAGATTTTGAGGTTAATGCCGTTCCAGGAGGGTTCCCTTCCTGTCCGCTATCTTGGAGTGCCTCTTATATCTTCAAGACTTGCGTATAGTGATTGTAAAATTCTGGTTGAACGGGTGCAAAGGAGGATCGACAATTGGCTGTCTAAGTCGCTATCTTTTGCGGGGAGGCTACAGTTGATCAATTCGGTCATATCTGCTATGTATACTTACTGGGCTTCAGTTTTCATGCTCCCGGTCAGAATTGTAAAGGAGCTTGAGAAATGTATGCGTCGGTTTTTATGGAATGGGGGGGTTCAAGGTTCGGTCCGTTCTAAAGTGGCTTGGAAGGATGTTTGCTTACCGAAGACGGAAGGTGGTTTGGGTATTCGGAGTGTCATGGATGTTAATAAAGCGTTGATCTCTAGCCATGTATGGAGTATCATTAATAATCAGTGCTCTCTGTGGGTTTCATGGATTCATTCCTACAAGCTTAAAGGTACTAGTTTTTGGGAGGTTAAATGCTCAGCTAATCCGAGCTGGGGTTGGAGAAAGATTCTCGCGCTTCGTAATCAGATTCGGCCTTATGTTTGGAAGTCTATTCAAAGCGGCCGTCAAACTAATGCATGGAGTGATAACTGGTGTTCTTGCAGCCCGGTCCGTTACTTTATTTCTCCTAGGCGTATTGCCAATGCAGGTTTCAACCTGCACACGACGGTTGCGGAGTTAATCGATGCTAACGGTAATTGGAAATGGCCAATGGCTTGGTATGATTTATTTCCGGTGCTAATAAATATTTCAGCTCCCACCTTAGTGGAGGATGTGGCTGATCGATCTTACTGGAAGGACTATGAAGGTAACTTACGGCATTTTCACTCTTCTGAAGCTTGGAACTCTTTTCGGATGAGAAATGTTAAAGTTGCTTGGGTTGATGCGGTTTGGTTTAGCCAGTGTATCCCTAGACACTCGTTTCATGTTTGGCTAGTTATTAACAACAAGCTAAAGACTCAGGATAGGATGTCTATCTGGGAGGCGGGTAGTGCCACTAATCTCATCCTCATGTGTTGTCCGTTGTGTTCTTATGATCGCGATTCTAGGGATCATCTCTTCATTCAGTGTTCTTATGCCTCTGAGGTATGGGAGACAGTTAGAGAGTGGGTTGATATGGGGAAAGTCAATAACACTTGGAGTTCAGTTATGGATTGGATGGAGAACAGCGTTAGCTCGAGGCAGCTCGACAGGATTGTTTGCAAGATTCTCTTAGGGGCTACTACCTATTTCATTTGGCAAGAAAGAAATAATCGGCTATTTTCGAATCTTCAGTGATCCCCGGCTATTCTCTCGCAAGTTATTATTAACACAGTTCGACTGAAGATAATGGGATTCAGGATTGCTAGACAACCGGACCACATGAAGATCCTTGACCGATGGCAGATCTCGAAGAAGGATATGTTGTCGGATCCAGGCTAAGGAGTCATTAGATTGTTTTTTATCTTAATGTTTAGTTTGGGGTAGTGTTTGGTCGAGTTGTTGTCTTGGTTGTGTTTGTTTGTTTCTTGTCTTGTTTTGTTTGTTTCTCTAGTCGGGGAATGCCTTGGCTAGTAGTGTGTGTCGAGTCCATGACGCACCCTGTTCTTTTATTGGTTATTTATAAAATTCACCGGGGTAATCCCTTTACCCAAAAAAAAAACTTTGTTGTTGACACTCTGTTACATGCCTTGCAGGTCGATAGGTACTCATGGAGCTTGCACAGGGAGGCGCGGTCGTTGTGGGACATGGACAGTGGATGCCATGTTAAAACATTATAACATTTTCGAGCTTAATACTTATGTTGGGTTTTCATATTATGCTTCCGCTACTTAAACTATGTTTTGTTTGAACACCAAGTGTATTGTGATGGATTTCATAAACTACTTTTGATTATATGCTATGTTCAATATGATTGGTGGCTTGATCCTGGTCAGTCACGCCTCCAAGCGGTGATACTCCGCAGGTGGATTTTGGGGGTGTGACATATGTGATTAGTTGTTACTTGCATATATGTGATGATCTTGCCTGTTAGTCGAACATGTGAATGTCAACTGATTATGTACACGTGCATACCATAGGCCTTGACTGATTAATTGGAACCAAGTAGTTAACCAAACCGAGCAAACCGAGGTGAGTTCACACTCTTCCAAGGCATGGGATTCCCGGTGGGTTGGGAATGAGATTGTATGACTACCCGTACGTTCACCACTACTAGACTACTTAACACCGTCCTCGGTTTGGGAAGGACGCCAGTGCTAAAACCTACGTAAAGCCTACGTACTATTGTCCTCGGTTTGGGAAGGACACCAGTGTTAGAACCTACGTAAAACCTACGTACTATTGTCCCCGGTTTGGGAAGGACACCAGCGCTAAACCTACGTACTCGATACATACTACTGTCTTCGGTTTGGGAAGGACACTTACGTAAAACCTACGTAAACTCATACTTACCATTGTCCTCGGATTGGGAAGGACACCTATAGATACAACTAGTCTAGTACATACAACATGGGAAGCCCCCACTTATTACTGTAAAGATTTGGGAACAAGGGTACTGGGTAAACGCATGGTTATGAAACAAACTTACTATATCTGAAACGAACTTATTAACTGAACAATCAACTTTGAACTCGCTCAACTTTGTTGTTGACTCTCTGTTACATGCCTTGCAGGTCGATAGGTACTCCTGGAGCTTGCACAGGGAGGCGCGGTCGTTGTGGGACATGGACAGTGGATGCCATGTTAAAAACATTATAACATTTCGAACTTAATACTTATGTTTTGGGTTTTCACATTTATGCTTTCGCTAAACACTTAACTATGTTTTGTTTTGAACACCTTTTATATTGATGGGTTGAAATTTATTTAATACTTGCAATATTCAATATGATTGGTGGCTTGATCCTGGTCAGTCACGCCTCCAAGCGGTGATACTCCGCGTGTGGATTTTGGGGGTGTGACAGATTGGTATCAGAGCTATTGGTTATAGTGAACTTGGTTTTAATAAGGGGAAAAAGTTTTTGTTAAAACCAGACTATAACCAGAACAGTGCTCAATGATCCACAATGACGCTTCGCTCCATGTGCAAGACTCACATTTCTAGGTGATATGGTTTATGTTTTATTGCCTACTTGTTAGTTACATAGAACTTTGCTCATAGTATGCTTAGATAAACGTAGCAGCTTTTGTTTGAAAACACATGTGTGCATACTCTCTTCTGTCATCGCACTTTCGAGAACCTCTCTCACTCATGTTTTCCTTTTGATATGAAGATCATGAGTGGACGTGTCAACATGACTCAAGCCCAGTTGACGGCTCTGATTAACCAACACGTTGCTGCGGCACTTGCAGCCGCTCAAGCAGGTGGTATACCCTGCAGTCGCAAACTCACTCTAGGATCTTTAGGTCCTACTCTCATAAACCAACTCTTGTGTTTAACCTTGTCCTGTTCTCATACACAACAGGTCAGAACGCTCAGCCACCTGTATGCACATTCAAGACTTTCATGGACTGTCGTCCTAGCACATTCAGTGGCACTGAAGGGGCCGTTGGACTCCTCCACTGGTTCGAGAGGCTCGAATCGGTCTTCGAGATGGGTGAATGCCCTGATGCTCGCAGAACTATGGTGGACCCTCCTATCAAGCGCATTGAGTTGTACCTTATGGGCTTAGTACCAGAGATTCAAAGCCATGTGACCTCTGCTAATCTTGCTACCATCCAGGATGTTACTCGTCTTGCTCATCGTCTCACAGACCAGGCAGTGGAACAGAACAGGCTACCTAAACGTATCAGTGCTGCTACCACCACTACTACTTCTGCTATTCCCAGTGACAACAAACGAAAGTGGGATGGAGACTCTAGCAAGGGTTTGACTACAGTTCAGTCCCAGGCACAGCAGCGAAAGATCGATGACTATCAGAGTCCGGGTCAGCAATCTTCCGGTAGTCAGGGGCAGGGTGGATATCGAGGAAATCACCCAAAGTGCAATAGATGCAACAGACACTACAGTGGTCAGTGCAACAGGGGACGTTGTCAGAGGTGTCTCAAGATGGGTCATGAAGCTAAGGATTACAGGGGCTCACGACCTGCAAATCAGAATCATCAGCAGCAACAACAAGCACCGCAGAATCAGCAACGACAACAGGGCAACAAAGGATGTTTTCAGTATGGCGCTGAAGGTCACTTCCAGAGACACTGCCCACAGTTAAATCAGAATCAGAATCAGAACTACAACCAAGGAAACAGGAACAATAATGGGAACAACAGTGGGGGAAACAATAATGACAACGGTGCTAGGGGTCGTGCGTTCGTGCTGGGTCAGGGTGAAGCAAGGAATGATCCTAACGTGGTGATGGGTAAGTTTCTTCTTGACGACTTTTATGTTACTATTTTATTTGATTCGGGTGCCGATACCAGTTATGTGTCTCTAAAAGTTAGTCAAATACTCAAGCGCACACCAACACTTTTAAACACCAAGCATGTTGTAGAGTTAGCAAATGGTAAAAGTCTAGAGGCCACACACATAGTTCAAGGTTGTAATCTTGTCCTCGCTGGTCAGACTTTCTCTATCGACCTCATTCCTATAGTTCTGGGTAGTTTCGACATCGTCATCGGGATGGATTGGTTATACCAACAGCAAGCAGAGATCCTATGCAAAGAGAAGATTGTTCGTATTCCCCGTTCTGGTAAAGAACCTCTCGAAATTCAAGGCGACAAGAGTGGTGCTGTAGTGGGCATCATCTCCTTCCTTAAGGCCCAGAAGTGTTTGCGCAAGGGCCACACCGCTATTTTAGCACTTGTTACTGACACATCAACGAAAGAGAAGAGGTTAGAGGATATTCCGGTAGTACGCGACTTTCCTCAAGTGTTTCATGAAGATTTACCTGGGCTACCGCCTCATCGCCAGGTCGAATTCCAGATCGAACTAGCTTCTGGAGCAACACCAATAGCTCGTGCACCTTATCGCTTAGCTCCATCAGAACTGGAAGAACTATCTACACAACTACAAGAACTCTTTTTTTTGGGTAAAGGGTTACCCCGGTGATTTTATATATTCACAAACAATAAAACAAGTAGTGAGGAGACGACCACACTATCTGAGGAATGCCCGAAGATCTTGGATAAGGGTTTCATACGTCCTAGCTCTTCGCCTTGGGGAGCTCCAGTGTTGTTTGTGAAGATGAAAGACGGTACCTTCAGAATGTGTATCGATTACCGTGAACTCAACAAGGTGACCGTGAAGAATTACTATCCTCTTCCGCGCATTGATGATCTGTTTGATCAGCTGCAAGGATCGAGCTACTACTCAAAGATTGATCTGAGGTCAGGCTACCATCAACTGAGAGTCCGGGACAAGGACGTCTCTAAAACAGCATTCAGAACTCGCTACGGCCACTACGAGTTTCTGGTGATGCCATTCGGGTTAACAAACGCACCTGCAGTCTTCATGGATCTTATGAACAGAGTATGCAAGCCCTACCTAGACAAATTTGTTATTGTCTTCATCGACGACATCCTGATCTATTCTAAGAGTCAGGAGGAACACGAGCAGCATTTACGACTCATTTTGGAACTCCTTCGGACAGAACAGCTGTACGCCAAGTTTTCAAAATGCGACTTCTGGCTTCGTGAAGTCCACTTTCTAGGCCATGTGGTAAACAAGGATGGGATTCATGTTGACCCATCCAAGGTAGACTCGATTAAGAACTGGCCTGCACCTCGCACACCAACGGAAATACGCCAATTCTTGGGTTTGGCAGGTTACTACAGAAGGTTTATCAAGGATTTTTCCAAGATTGCACAACCTCTTACCTCACTAACGCAGAAGGGCGTTACTTATCGATGGGGTAATACACAGGAGTCCGCATTTCAACACTTAAAAGATAGACTTTGCAGTGCACCTATTCTTTCATTGCCAGAGGGCACGGACGACTTTGTGGTTTATTGTGACGCATCAATTCAGGGTCTTGGTTGTGTATTGATGCAACGGAATAAAGTCATTGCTTACGCCACGCGCCAACTTAAGATTCACGAAAGGAATTATACTACGCACGATTCGGAGCTGGGAGCTGTTGTTTTCGCACTCAAGATATGGAGACATTACCTGTACGGTACCAAGTGCACCATCTACACCGATCACAGGAGTCTCGAGCATATCTTCAAACAGAAGGAATTAAACATGCGTCAACGTCGATGGGTCGAGCTTTTAAACGATTACGAATGCGCGATCAAGTACCATCCGGGCAAGGCTAAAGTGGTGGCCGACGCCCTCAGTCGAAAGGATACTACACCTAGGCGTGTACGAGCATTGCAACTCACTATTCAATCTAGTCTTCCTGCACAGATACGAGATGCTCAGGTAGAAGCATTGAAACCAGAAAACGTCAGGGCTGAAGCCTTACGTGGCTCAAGGCAATGGTTAGAACAAAAGGAAGACGGTGCCTACTATGTAACAGGACGCATTTGGGTCCCGCATTATGGAAACTTACGCGAGCTAGTGATGGATGAAGCACATAAGTCTCGCTACTCAGTACATCCTGGTTTGGATAAGATGTACCACAATCTCAGAACTACGTATTGGTGGCCTAGCATGAAAGCTCACATAGCAACTTACGTTAGCAAGTGTTTGACTTGTGCGAGAGTCAAGACGGAATATCAGAAACCATCAGGTCTACTCTAGCAACCAAAGATACCACAATGGAAATGGGAGGAAATTTCCATGGATTTTGTTACTGGCCTGCCAAGATCTCAACGTGGAAATGATACTATTTGGGTGATCGTGGATCGACTCACTAAGTCCGCACACTTCTTGGCTATCAAGGAAACAGACAAGTTCTCTACCTTAGCAGACATTTACTTAAAATAAGTGGTTTCGAGGCACGGGGTGCCCACCTCTATTATTTCCGATCGTGATGCACATTTTACTTCTGAGCTATGGCAAGCAATGCACAAATCCTTTGGCTCACGTTTAGACATGAGCATGACTTATCACCCTCGGACGGATGGGCAGTCTGAGCGCACTATTCAAACTCTAGAAGACATGTTGCGTGCATGTGTAATCGACTTCAGCAACAGCTAGGAAAAAAACACCTCCCTTTGGTGGAGTTTTCGTATAATAACAGTTACCACACCAGCATTCAAGCCACTCCATTTGAGGCATTGTACGGGCGAAAATGCCGATCACCTCTTTGTTGGGCAGAGGTGGGTGATAGTCAGATCACGGGTCCAGAACTAGTAGTAGACGCAACAGAAAGAATTGCTCAGATACGACAACGAATGGCGGCAGCTCGTGACCGTCAGAAGAGGTACGCTGATAAGCGCAGGAAACTACTCGAGTTCCAGGTTGGGGATCTAGTGCTACTCAAAGTCTCACCTTGGAAAGGTGTAGTTCGTTTTGGCGAACGAGGTAAACTTAACCCACGTTACGTTGGACCATTCGAAATCATCGAGAAAATAGGCAAGGTGGCCTACAAACTGAACCTACCAGCAGAACTCGGTGGAGTTCACAACGTTTTTCACGTGTCAAATCTGAAGAAGTGTCTGTCAGATGAGACCCTCATAGTTCCTTTGAAGGAGCTCACTATCGACGATCAGTTGCGATTCGTCGAGGAACCAGTTGAAATCACGAACCGAGATGTAAAGGTCCTCAAGCACACCAGAATACCTCTTGTTCGAGTTCGTTGGAACTCCCGTCGTGGCCCGGAGTTTACCTGGGAACAAGAAGATCAAATGAAACTCAAATATCCCCAGTTGTTTGGGAATAGTGCAATTACTACTGAGGCTGAAGCTACTACAGAATTTCGGGACGAAATTCCAAATCAACGGGGGGATGATGTGACACCCCAGGAAAACCAGTAAACTGCACAACTTAACTAGCTTCCTCAGTAACCGCATGCTAAATTTCGGGATGAAATTTCTTTCAAGTTGGGGATAATGTGACAACTCGAGTTTCCAAGATTTCCATATTCGCACTAATTGCACGTTAACTGTTTAGTTGTTTGCTTGTTGCCTTGTAATTATACACATTGGACTATATGTTGGGATGTTTGGTTGTTATGTTAATGTGATTAAAGTATTTGATGATCTATCTTGTAACCGGTTTGATAAAACTTAAAACCTATTCACCTTGTACAAGCCCGACGAAACAAGTGTTTCGCCATACCCTATATCGACGAAACAAGGTTGTTTCGTCACAAGCACTCCGACGAAACGAGTGTTTCACCGGCCCACTAGTTCGCCGAAGCCCATTAAGGTCCCAGTATGTTACGCGTATACTTATTAAGTTATACTGTTTCATTCGTCACATTCTAGAGAAATAAGAAACCCTAGAACTCTCTCTCTAAGCGACGGCAACCTTGTGTTCTCGAAGCCTTCAAGATCGACCAATTTATTATTCTCGTTTATCTCGGTTAGTGATTAACTTTTATTGATTAATGAATTGAGATCATTGTAAATTGTTTCATTGAAATCAGTTGGATTGATTGCTGAAGTAATGCTTATGCTCATGTTTTAATGATGAATTGTTGTTGTTAGGATATAGATTTATAGGTTGCGGATTGTATGTCGAGTTTGGATTGTTGAATGACTTAATTGGTTAATACATAGGGCTTAATGTTCTGTCTTGAATCATTTAGACTAAACCCAATGTTATGAATGCAGTTGTGATGTCACCGATTAGGTTTGAATTTATATTTGTACACCATGATCGTCACTGGATTGATTGTTAAATGAATACATGTATTAGCCTTGGGTGTATCAGTGATTACTGACTGTATGATTTGCCGTATGATGATGATCGATGTTAGTGTGTATCGGCTGTGGTTATTGGTTAGGGTTTCTGGGTAATCGTCAGTTACGTGACGTAACTGACATTGTGGACGAAACACAAATCACGGCGAGACAGGGGGTGTTTTGCCGAGAGTAAATAAGACGAAACGGAGGGTGTTTCGTGTAACACCCTTAAATTTTTCACTTGTTTTTAGGAATAAAATACACCATTTCATTTAAAATATTGGTTATGTAACAAAACATTCCTTAATGAAGTTCATAAGTACGTCAACTTTAGTCAAGTAATGACTAAGTTGAAATGTTTAAAAGTTGATTAAGAAATAGTTTACAACCCATTAACTAAGTCTAAGTAAAGTTAAAATACAGCGGAAGCTTCAAAAGCCGTGTTCGGTTCTTCTACGTTGCTTGACCGTCATCCATATGATCCACCTCATCACCTAGGATCAAAACCGTTAAAATATTAGTTTTGACATTATTAAACAACACATAAATATGAGGTCCAACATCAATTTTTAGATAAAAGGAAAATAAAAGTTTTTCTGGTTCCACCGTAACTTACGGTGTCACCGTAAGTTACGGTGAGTCCTGGAAATCTTTTGGTCCACCGTAAAACAGTAGTGAACCACCGTAAGTCCCTGATCTCTACCGTAAGTTACGGTACCACCGTAACTTACGGTAGTACCTGGAAATTCATGTTTTTGTTTGGTTTGGTCATTACACTAAAACCCAACTCTCGGATTTTAGTTTTCTAAGATGCCAATACGTTAAATCTCACAATTCTAATATGTTATATATGATCCCTTATCATAGATTCAATCCATCTCAACCTAAAGCATTAACCATGCCATACTTGATTATTCGACCCGTTTGGCTCGTCTAAGGAATTCACCATTGTGACGACTACCAACGAGTTCCAACCAATTTGATCTATTATTCAATATAGCGACATCACCGCTTAAATACAAAACGACGCTTATTCTAAAAACCCAATTACGCTTTTAATAATCATCCAATCTACTAAATGTAACGGGTCGAGTTACATACCTTCAAAGTAGCCCTTTTAAACGTGGTTCGCCACCCGCTTGTCCGCTTGACGCTCCTGCGCCCGTTCCTATTGAGTTCATTTATCATATGTTTAGAACTCTCTCTTCAAATCATAATTCGCATAATACACTAAACATCGTGATTATGCGTTTAAACTTGGAATTTCAGTTTTAAGCCCTCATAGAGGCATTTCAACAAACACTTCATTGGCAGATTTTTACATAATTAAACATCGATTCTCTAGATTGTTATTTAGCCCTAAATTTACATCATTCAATCTTTTTACATGATTGATAACTTTAAATCTTTCTGGAATCACTTCTAAATGGTCAAATTACACTAGATTCACAATCTATTTCCTAGTGTTCATCAATTTACACATAACCCGTTAACCACCTACAATGGTATTCATGAATTCACCAAATTTTCTTATGATTTAAACTTCTATTTGTCTAGGGTTTGTCTCTAAACACCATAGTTATTCCTAAATCATCATAAGACAAACATGCAACTAGAATTTCAGATTTTTCCCAATTCATGAGAATCCCAAGCTAAGAGTTTTCATTAAATTTTACATACCTTATAATCCTCTTGCGATGAGGATCACGATTCTAAGCTCGGATTTTCGTTTGGACCAGATTTGCTCCTCCAATTGAGAGTTTTAAGCAGAATTTAGGGTTTGAGAGTGGGGATCGCCCCCTTTTCTTGCTCCTGGTCGACCAACACCTCAAAATGGGGTGTTTGGTTTTGTTTTACTTAGTAATACAAGTTTTCAAATTTTGACAACCTAGGTCCCTCCATTTTGATCAACATTTAATTTAGTGGCTTTAAACCCTACTATAGGTTATTTCTAAACTATTAACCAACTAGGTTAAAATTTCTAATCGGTAAATTCTCATTTATTTATACTTTATATAATTCTAATATAAAGTTTTATATTTTCGGGGTGTTACAAGTCCACCTCCCTTAAAAGGGGTTTCGCCCCCGAAACCGAAGTACGTACCAAATAACGTTGGGTGGAGACGTCACATCTCCTCTTCGGGCTCCCACGTGGTGTCCGAACCTTTCTTGTGCTCCCATTTGACCCTGACTTGGTTAATCACCTTGTTCCTCAAACTTTTCTCCTTACGGTCCAAAATCGCAATTGGTTTTACTGCATAGTTGAGGCTGTTATCCACCTCGATATCATCATAGTGGATATGAGTAGTTTCGTCGGCCAAACATTTTCGGAGGTGCGACACGTGGAACGCGCTATGAATCCCACTCAACTCCTCGGGTAATTCGAGGTGATAAGCTACTTTACCAACCCGTTCAGTGATCCTGAATGGCCCAATAAATCTCGGGCTCAGTTTCCCCCTTTTTCGGAATCTAATAATGCCTTTCCATGGGGAAACCTTCAGCATAACCATGTCTCCAACCTGAAATTCAATTGGCCTATTCCTTTTATCCGCATACGCCTTTTGCCTGTCTTGAGCCGCTTTCAAGTGTGCCCGAACTATGTCGATTTTCTTATTTGTAGTTCAGATTATATCAGTAGGCGCTATCCCTCGTGGACCCACTTCTCCCCAACATACCGGGGTTCGACATTTTCTGCCATATAACAGTTCATACGGGGCCATTTTAATGCTCGTGTGATAGCTATTGTTATATGCAAATTCGACCAAGGGTAGATGGACATCCCAACTACCTCCGAAGTCAATAATGCATGCCCGCAGCATATCTCCCAACGTTTGTATTGTTCTTTCACTCTGCCCATCCGTTTGTGGATGATAAGCAGTGCTAATGAACAATTTAGTCCCCATTTGTTCTTGGAATTCCCGCCAAAATTTCGAAGTGAACCGGGTATCCCTATCAGACACAATGGATACCGGCACCCCATGACGTGCTATTATTTCATTCGTGTAAACCTCTGACATCTTTTCTGACGTATAAGTCTCACGGATCGGAATGAAGTGAGCACTCTTCGTCAATCTATCTACCACCACCCATATGGCATCGAAACCACGGTTCGTTTTAGGCAACTTGGTTAGTAGGTCCATTGTGATATGGTCCCATTTCCAAACCGGAATTTCTAACGGTTGGAGTTTGCCGTATGGTTTCTGATGCTCCACCTTGACTTGTAAACATGTCAAGCATTTTTCCACATACTTCGCCACATCCCACTTCATTCCGGGCCACCAATAGTTTTGTTTCAAATCATTATACATCTTGGTCGCACCCGGATGAATTGAATAACGGGATTTATGAGCTTCATTAAGTAGAAGTGCCTTCACTCCATAGGTATGTGGGACCCATATCCTTCCGGATCGAGTCTTCAACCCGTGATTCCCATCCGACAAATCTTTCAATTGACCGATTATTCTTTCTTTCTTCCAATTTTCTTCTTTTACTGCTTCTAACTGCGCCTCTCGAATACGTTCAAGTATACCCGATGTCACCACGAGTTGCATCGACCTCACTCGTATTGGGACGTAATCCGCTTTTCTGCTCAGAGCGTCCGCTACCACATTTGCCTTTCCGGGGTGATAATGTATCTCACAAACGTAGTCTTTCACCGTTTCCAGCCATCGCCTTTGTCGCATATTTAACTCCTTTTGATCAAAGAAGTATTTCAAGCTTTTGTGGTCGGTGAATATGGTGCACTTTACCCCATACAAGTAATGCCTCCATATTTTTAAGGCAAATACCACCGCTGCCAACTCCAGATCGTGCGTGGGATATTTCTTCTCGTGTATCTTCAATTGTCTCGAGGCATAGGCTATTACCTTGTCCCGTTGCATCAACACGCAACCTAGCCCTGACAATGAAGCATCCGAATAAACCACCATGTCTTCAACTCCGTCCGGCAATGTCAATACCGGAGCTTGAGTTAACTTTTCTTTTAGCGTTTGAAGCGCTTTTTCTTGATCGACACCCCAAACGAACTTTTCTTCCTTTCGCGTTAGCTTTGTTAATGATGACGCGATCTTGGAGAAATCTTTAATAAATCTCCTATAGTATCCCGCGAGCCCCAAGAAACCTCTAATTTCCGAAGGGTTCTTCGGGGTATTCCACTTTGACACAGCCTCAATCTTGGACGGATCTACCAATACTCCGTCGGCGCTTATGACATGGCCAAGAAATTGTACCTCTCGTAGCCAAAAGGCACATTTAGAGAATTTTGCGTATAACCTTTCTCTCCTAAGTGTCTCCAATACCTCTTGTAAATTATGGGTTCAATGGATACATAGTTACAAACTAAAAGGTAGAAACTTTTGGGAGGTTCCTTGTCGTGGCCACATGACATGGGGATGGAGGAAGCTTCTTGCCATTCGAAGTCTGGTTCGGCCGTTCGTGTGGAAGTCTATTGGTAGCGGGTCTGAAACAAATGCGTGGAGTGATATTTGGTGTGAGGCCGGTCCTCTTCGTAACTTTATTACCCCAAGAACTATCGCTAATGCAGGTTTTAATTTACAATCTTCGTTAGCGGATATAGTGTCTCCGGATGGTGATTGGAGGTGGCCGATTGCCTGGTACAATCTTTTCCCAGTTTTAATTAATCTAGTGCCCCCGAGTCTTCGGGAGAATGTTCGTGATCGGCTGATTTGGAAAGATTTAGAAGGAAATACATGTTCTTTTACATCTTGGGAAGTTTGGAATAGTATTCGTAACCATGAAAGCAAAGTAAACTGGGTGAATATGGTGTGGTTTAAGCAATGTATCCCTAAACACTCGTTCCACATTTGGCTTGTTATTCGAAACAAATTGAAGACGCAAGATCGGCTATCTGTGTGGGAAGCGGGTAGCGCAACAAATCTGAATCTTATGTGTTGCCCTCTATGTTGTTTCAACAGGGACTCGAGAGATCATTTGTTTTTTGAATGCTCTTTTGCGGCTCAGGTTTGGAATAATGTTAAAATTATGACCAACATGGAGCATGTGAATGGTGAGTGGTCCGATATTATGGCCTGGATGGATCATAATGTGAGTCTAAAGAAGCCCGATAACGTCATCAGTCGTTTGGTGGTTGCGGCTGCCTCTTACTTTGTGTGGCAAGAACGAAACAACAGGTTGTTTACTCGTAGTCAACGTACGGCTTTGGTGGTTGCTCAGGAAGCTATTATGAATGTCCGTATGAGAATCTTAAACTTCAAGTTTAAGCGGAGATTTGAAAATGGAAGCTTGATGGAGAAGTGGAAGATTCCCAGAAGCAATATGGAGATAGAACCGGACTAGTGTAGAAGTTTTTTTTTCTATTTGTTTGTGTTTGTGGCCGTGTTTTGTCTCGGGTGTGTTTGTGGCTTTTGTTGCCTAGTAGTGTTTGTTTGGTCGTCTGAGTCTAGTCTTGGTATGCCAGGGCTAGTAATAGTGTGGTATGTCTGCCTCACTCTTGGATTTATTGGTTTGTGATTTATAAAATTCACCGGGGTAACCCTTTACCCAAAAAAAAAAATACCTCTTGTAAATGATGTGCATGCTCCGCTTCACTCTTCGAATACACCAAAATGTCATCGATAAATACGATGACCGACTTATCCAACATTGGTTTGCAAACCCGGTTCATGAGGTCCATGAAGGCCGCGGGTGCATTCGTCAACCCAAATGACATTACAAGAAATTCGTAATGCCCGTATCTCGTACGGAAAGCCGTCTTCGGCACATCTTCTTCTTTGACATTTAATTGGTGATACCCCGATCTAAGGTCAATTTTTGAAAACAGTTCGCACCTTGTAGTTGGTCGAATAAATCATCTATCCTCGGGAGCGGGTATCGGTTCTTTACCGTGAGTTTGTTTAACTCCCGGTAATCGATACACATGCGCATGCTCCCGTCTTTCTTCCTCACAAACAATACCGGTGCGCCCCAAGGTGACACACTCGGCCTTATGAACCCCTTATCAAGCAAGTCTTGAATTTGGGACATCAGCTCTTGTAATTCCGACGGTGCGACGTATGGGGCTTTTGCTACGGGTTTCGCGCCTGGAATCAATTCAATCCCGAACTCTACTTCCCGTTCAGGCGGTATCCTTGGTAAGTCCTCCGGAAACACATCTTCATAATCTCGCACTACCGGTACCTCTCCAATCTTTCGTGATTCTTTTTCGGGCTCATTAGCGTATATTAAGAATGCCTTGCATCCCCGCTTCATAAGCTTGTGAGCTTCCAACATTGAGCATACTATAGGATTGCCTCCTTTTTCGCCATAAATGGTGACATGTTTCCCGCTCGGAGATGTTAGTTTTATCTCTTTGCGAAAACACACTACCTTTGCATGGTATTGAGATAGCCAATCCATCCCAACGACTACTTGAAATTCTCCCATTGACATCGGGATTAGGTTTATCAAATATTCTTCGTCGTCAATGCTCAGTTTACAGTTTTTACATACATCACAAACAATAAAGCTTTTGTTATTACCTATCTCTACTTCTAAGGGCACAGGTAATTTTGTTAGAACAAATGAAGGATGTCGAATAAATCCATATGATACAAAGGATTTATTCGCACCCGTATCAAACAACACGTGTGCAGGAATTGAATTTACAGCAAATATACCTGAGACCACGTCAGGTTCAACCTTTGCTTCTGCGACGGTTAGTTGAAAAGATCTTGCCTTTGCTTTCGGGGCTTCACCCTTCGGTTCCTGCCCATCCTTCTTTCTAACCAGTTCTGGGCATTCCGACTTCTTGTGACCCGTTCGATAACAATTGTAGCAAACCGTCACTTTCTCTGGGCACGATATAGCCATATGTCCCGTTTTCTTGCATATGGGACAGGGCTTATCCTTGTAACGACATTCGCCTTTATGACCCTTCCCGCAGATCCTGCAACTTGGCGACCCGCCTTTCGTATCGGATTTCTTTGCGCTTTCGTTTGTTCGTGCCTTCTTAGTAGGGCTTGGGTTTACATCTTGTGCTCTCCGTTCACCCATTTCGATGCTCTTTTTCAGTTCGATTTCCCTTTCCCGAGCAGCATTTATGATCTCGGTAAGGGTCTCGTATTTGGAAGGGGTGATAAATTCCCTATATTTGGCACTCAACATGTTATGATAATAGTATATCTTTTGTTCTTCATTCGTCACTAGATTGTCACAAAACTTCATCTTATCCATAAACGTTGCCGTAATCTTGTCTATGGTCTCATTCTTGTGCCTAAGTTGCATGAACTCTTCCTTGATTTTATTCATAACCGCTTTGGGGCTATGATGCTTAAGAAATGGCGTCTTGAATTCTTCCCAAGTCATGACCTTAGCAGCTTCAATACCGATCTCTCTCTTTTTGTTATCCCACCAGTCTTTCGCTTGACTTCTTAGTTGACCCGTACCATAGGCTACATAGTCATCTACGTCGCAATGGGTCCTCTCGAATACCCCTTCGATATCACTTAGCCATCTTTGGCACACTATTGGGTCAACCTCCCCATTATATATTGGTGGTTTACAAGCCATGAATTCCTTGTATGAACAAGGCTTTCATCCTCCATGCTTTTCCTTTGCTAAATTTGAATCATCTTCTAACTTCTTGATTCTATCTTCTACCATTGATAAAACTGTGTTTTGAATTTTATCAATAAAGCCCGACAAACTGTTTTCGATCGCCTTTCCAACTTCTTCGGCAATCACTTCCCTCATTTGTTCGGTGACTCTTGGCACCTCATCATCATTACCTCCATCTGCCATCTCTATTTCTGAAATGTTTACATAAGTTGTTAAACATTCCATTTATAACACATGCTTTACTTGTTTGATTCAATCAAGTTCATAACTTGATTTAATCGTTCTTGCTTTGATTCCATCAAGTTCACAACTTGATTTGATCGTTCTTGCTTTGATTCAATCAAGTTCACAACTTGATTTAATCGTTCTTGCTTTGATTCAATCAAGTTCACAACTTGATTTAATCGTTCTTGCTTTGATTCAATCAAGTTCACAACTTGATTTAATCGTTCTTTCTTTTTGCATTTCTTGTATTTGAATGAGCTTACTCGCTCTTTTCATGCATATTTGTTCATTTCTCATTCTTTACATAATACATAATTTATTAACAGAAGTTAATTCTTACCGGACGATCGATCAAGGTTGAACCGAACACTTTGTAGACAACCTTAGGCTCTGAATACCAACTTGTAACACCCTTAAATTTTTCACTTGTTTTTAGGAATAAAATACACCATTTCATTTAAAATATTGGTTATGTAACAAAACATTCCTTAATGAAGTTCATAAGTACGTCAACTTTAGTCAAGTAATGACTAAGTTGAAATGTTTAAAAGTTGATTAAGAATAGTTTACAACCCATTAACTAAGTCTAAGTAAAGTTAAAATACAGCGGAAGCTTCAAAAGCCGTGTTCGGTTCTTCTACGTTGCTTGACCGTCATCCATATGATCCACCTCATCACCTAGGATCAAAACCGTCAAAATATTAGTTTTGACATTATTAAACAACACATAAACATGAGGTCCAACATCAAATTTTAGATAAAAGGAAAATAAAAGTTTTTCTGGTTCCACCGTAACTTACGGTGTCACCGTAAGTTACGGTGAGTCCTGGAAATCTTTTGGTCCACCGTAAAATAGTAGTGAACCACCGTAAGTCTCTGATCTCTACTGTAAGTTACGGTACCACCGTAACTTACGGTCGTACCTGGAAATTCATGTTTTTGTTTGGTTTGGTCATTACACTAAAACCCAACTCTCGGATTTTAGTTTTCTAAGATGCCAATACGTTAAATCTCACAATTCTAATATGTTATATATTATCCCTTATTATAGATTCAATCCATCTCAACCCAAAGCATTAACCATGCCATACTTGATTATTCGACCCGTTTGGCGCGTCTAAGGAATCCACCATTGTGACGACTACCAACGAGTTCCAACCAATTTGATCTATTATTCAATATAGCGACATCACCGCTTAAATACAAAACGACGCTTATTCTAAAAATCCAATTACGCTTTTAATAATCATCCAATCTACTAAATGTAACGGGTCGAGTTACATACCTTCAAAGTAGCCCTTTTAAACGTGGTTCGCCACCCGCTTGTCCGCTTGATGCTCCTGCGCCCGTTCCTATTGAGTTCATTTATCATATGTTTAGAACTCTCTCTTCAAATCATAATTCGCATAATACACTAAACATCGTGATTATGCATTTAAACTTGGAATTTCAGTTTTAAGCCCTCATAGAGGCATTTCAACAAACACTTCATGGGCAGATTTTTACGTAATTAAACATCGATTCTCTAGATTGTTATTTAGCCCTAAATTTACATCATTCAATCTTTTTACATGATTGATAACTTTAAATCTTTCTGGAATCACTTCTAAATGGTCAAATTACACTAGATTCACAATCTATTTCCTAGTGTTCATCAATTTACACATAACCCGTTAACCACCTACAATGGTATTCATGAATTCACCAAATTTTCTTATGATTTAAACTTCTATTTGTCTAAGGTTTGTCTCTAAACACCATAGTTATTCCTAAATCATCATAAGACAAACATGCAACTAGAATTTCAGATTTTTCCCAATTCATGAGAATCCCAAGCTAAGAGTTTTCATTAAATTTTACATACCTTATAATCCTCTTGCGATGAGGATCACGATTCTAAGCTCGGATTTTCGTTTGGACCAGATTTGCTCCTCCAATTGAGAGTTTTAAGCAGAATTTAGGGTTTGAGAGTGGGTATCGCCCCCTTTTCTTGCTCCTGGTCGACCAACACCTCAAAATGGGGTGTTTGGTTTTGTTTTACTAACTTAGTAATACAAGTTTTCAAATTTTGACAGCCTAGGTCCCTCCATTTTGATCAACATTTAATTTAGTGGCTTTAAACCCTACTATAGGTTATTTCTAAACTATTAACCAACTAGGTTAAAATTTCTAATCGGTAAATTCTCATTTATTTATACTTTATATAATTCTAATATAAAGTTTTATATTTTCGGGGTGTTACATTTCGCCGAAGATGATCACGACGAAAGGGATGGGTTTCGTCGAAGGGTTGCACGACGAAACATGTGTGTTTCGTCGAATGGGTAAAACTGCACAGTAACTTGGTTAGGTCTGTTAAGAGTTAACGGGTTAGTTAACTGTTATTGATGATGACTTGTATGAACTTGTATAACTGATAAATGCTATGTGATTAATTGTTACTTGCATATATGTGATGATCTTGCCTGTTAGTAGAACATGTGAATGTCAACTGATTATGTACACGTGCATACCATAGGCCTTGACTGATTAATTGGAACCAAGTAGTTAACCAAACCGAGCAAACCGAGGTGAGTTCACACTCTTCCAAGGCATGGGATTCCCGGTGGGTTGGGAATGGGATTGTATGACTACCCGTACGTTCACCATTACTAGACTACTTAACACCGTCCTCGGTTTGGGAAGGACGCCAGTGCTAAAACCTACGTAAAGCCTACGTACTATTGTCCTCGGTTTGGGAAGGACACCAGTGTTAGAACCTACGTAAAACCTACGTACTATTGTCCTCGGTTTGGGAAGGACACCAGCGCTAAACCTACGTACTCGATACGTACTACTGTCCTCGGTTAGGGAAGGACACTGTCACACCCCCAAAATCCACACGCGGAGTAATCACCGCTTGGGGAGCGTGACTGACCAGGATCAAGCCACCAATCATATAGAACAATGTAAATAGTAAAAGTAAATGTAATTTAACCAAACCAATCCATATGAAAGGTGTTCAAAACATAAGTATAAGTTCAACGATTAGCGGAAGCAAATGAGTAAAATCCCAACATAAATAAAGTATGTAATGTTATAATGTTTAATCAAAGCATTCACGATCCTTGTCCACAACGACCGCGCCTCCCTGTGCAAGCTCCATGTATACCTAACGACCTGCAAGGCATGTAACAGAGAGTCAACAACTAGTTGCATAATAGTAAGTTTGTTTCTTAACGTGTGGCTCTACTAGGCCGATAATATGTCCTATTAGTGGGGGCTTCCCATAGTTGCATATACACTAGACTATTTGTAACCATAAGTGTTCTTCTTAACCCGAGAACAGTAGTACGTACAAGGTATACGTAGGTTTTATGTAAATGTCCTTCACAAACCGAGGACAGTGGTACGCGGGGGTTTACGTAGGTTTTACGTAAGTGCCTGTCACAACCCGAGGCAGTAATGAGTGTAAGTTTACGTAGGTTTTACGTAAGTGTCCTTCGCAACCTGAGGACAGTGGTGTGAACTTACCTTGGTTTGCTTGGTTTGTTATTGCTTCTAGTGTTAATTAATGGTTAGGTCCGTTACACAGTACATTGCACATAACTCGATGTAAGTGTTCACGTTCAATTAGGGTTTACAATTCCTTGATGTCCAAACAACTGTGATCCGTGTGATAATTGTGTACAGAATGATATGAGAAAGATTGTTCACACATACAGTATCATCCAGTTACATACAGTAGCATACAGTTATATACAGTAATACACAGTAACATCCAGTAGCATGCAAAGTGTTCCTCATACAGGGTTTGAACTCAGTATTATAAGGAAGCTCGGATTATGTATCACATGCAACCTCGGACTATATAGCATCAAACAAACTCAGACTAAACAATATTCATGAAATTTAGACTATACCATCATCAACAAGTTCGGGCCATATGTATCTCTTATAAAGTTCGGACCACCATCAAAGCATAACCTCGGACTATATACTTGAAATAAAACTCGGACTATATTCATGAATCAAATAAAACTTGGACTATATACATGAATCAAAAGTCGGACCCAATCATCCCTTTGTAAAAATTCGGACCTCATATCCTTTTGTAGCAAAATCGGACCATATGTATAACAAGCAAAAGTTGGATCTACATAACCTTCACAAAAGTCGGACCTACATAACCTTCACAAAAGTCGGACAAGAGATCATGGCTTAAAAACTCGGACAAGGTGTCATGGATTAAAACTCGGATAACATAACCCCTACAAAATCGGACCATATATATATTAATAGAAACTCGGACCTTGTGTCATATATATAAAGTTCGGACCCTTTGTTTTATATAAAGTTCGGACCCCTTTTGCTTTGTATAAAGTTCGGATCATACATGTTAATCAAAACTCGGGCCAACCATCAATCATGCGAACATTCATATGCAATGTAACAGTTACGTTTTACGATCAAGAAACCCTAATTTCCTACATTTGCATTGCAGTAATCTAATCAACAATTGAACATCTTTATCATATCAGACATATTAGTGTCATGCAAGTGATTACACAACTAATCATATCCATTTCACAATAATCAGAATCGATCAATAAACACAGAACTATTGTTTGTAGAACTAGGGTTTGCAAGAATCAAATAACCAATGATTGACAACAAATAATCATTAAACAATTACCTTGGATCGATTCTAGATGGATTGAAAGATCAAGATTGATGCAAAAGAAGATGTCTTGTCATGATGTATAGTAGACTAGGTTATGGGGTGTTATAGGTCTTTGGTTTTTGTTTTGATTACATATATGGGGCATGTCCTGTATATGAATTAGTGTGGAACACATCCTCACTACTTGTACTTAATTGCGGTTGCATTTTAATAGATTCACCGGGGTAACCCTTTACCCAAAAAAAAAAAAAAAACTTGTGTAGCCAAGAATGATAGCCAAGAATGATGAGAGAAATGATTGTAGAGAGAATGAATTGAAATGCCGTATGATGAAGATTAGTGAGAATGATTAGGGTTAAGGGTTTTGTTTTATTTTCACTATTAACACTAAACATCCTTAAGTATTATCTATTACATAATACATGCACAAGACATACAATTTACAGTTTCATCACCAAGTTCATGTATTTGTCAAATCATTCGTAAAACTTTATCAAATCAAAACGTATACAGTTTTTTTGGGTAAAGGGTTACCCCGGTGAATTTTATAAATGAATCAAAGAACAGGGTGCGACAAAAAATTTGACACACACTACTAGGCTTGACAGGCCAAGCCTAGGCAAACGAAAACAACAACTCAAAAAAACAGCCAAACAAACATAAACAACCCGAAACACAAAGCTCAACTAACTGCACCACACTAGCAACCTAGTCTCGCAATTAGCCCGGTTCGTCCTCCTTTATTCCCCATGTTTCCAAAAGCTTCCTATAATTCACATCTCGACCGATCTTGAAACCCATAATCCGAAGCCGTACCGTATCAAGGATAAGTTGTGCCACCACCTCTTCCTTCCTGTGTATGTTAGAAAACAGCCGTTTATTCCGTTCTTGCCATATGAAGTATGTAGAAGCCGCTACAACAAGCTTACATACAATGTGTTCCAGTTTCTTTGAACTCGCATTCTGTTCTATCCACGCCATAATAGAGCTCCAAGAGTCGTTCACATTCACCATATCAGTCCAACTCTTGACAATGTTCCATATCATAGCCGAAAAGGAGCATTGAAAGAATAAATGATCCCTAGAGTCTCGTCCATAGTTACAAAGAGGGCAGCACATAAGCCGTAAATTTGTCTCACTTCCCGCTTCCCACACCGCCAACCTATCCTGCGTCTTAAGCTTATTTTTCAGAACTAACCAAAGATGAAAAGCGTGTCTTGGAATGCATTGGCCATACCACACCATGTTCACCCAAGCTACCTTGTTATCCCTTAGCCGAAAGTTGTTCCAAGCTTCCCAAGAGTTAAAATGCACAATTTTACCTTCCACAGTTTTCCAACCCAGTCTGTCAATCGAATCAGGAACAAGAGGTGGAACCATGACATTTATGAGAACTGGAAATAAATCATACCATGCCTGAGGCCACCTCCAATTGCCATCCGCATCTACAAGTTCCTCAACAGTAGTTTGCAGATTAAAGCCCGCTTGGGCTATTCTCCTAGGCGTAATGAAGTTACGGATCGGACTACACGAGCACCAATTATCACTCCACGCATTTGTCTGAGAACCACTACCAATCAACCTCCAAACATAAGGTCTGACCAACGGACGAATAGATAAAATCTTTCGCCAACTCCAAGTCAAGCTACCACGGCTTTGAATTTCCCAAAAATTTCGGCCCTTTAACTTGTACATATGGATCCATTGGACCCAAAGGGATTCTCGGTTGCTAATAATGCTCCAAATATGTGACATCATAAGGGCTTTGTTCACATCTGAGATATTTCGGATCCCAAGCCCACCCTCATCCTTAGGCAAACAGACATCCTTCCACGCGACCTTTGACCGAACACTCCCAGAAGTCCCCGCATTCCAAAGAAATCTTCGCATTCTCTTTTCCAGATCCTTTACTATACGCATTGGCAATATAAAGACCGAGGCCCAATACGTGTACATAGCTGCAAGAACAGAATTGAGAAGCTGCAATCGACCTGCAAAAGATAACAATTTAGACATCCAGTTATCAACCTTTCTCTCCATTCGTTCCACCAGAACCCGACAGTCTCTAAAAGATAACTTAGTAGAGATCAAGGGAACCCCGAGATAGCGAACCGGGAGTTCACCCTCACGAAACGGCAACAGGCTCAGAATCTCAGCTTTGACATGACTTGGAACATTGCAGAAAAAGATCGTACTCTTTGGCAAGCTAGGGACCAGGCCCGAAACACTAGTGAATTTCTCCAATACATTCCGGATAAGCTGCACCGATCTAGTATCCCCATTAACAAAAACAAATAAGTCATCTGCAAATGAAACGTTAATGATCATTTGTTTAGAGCAGTGAGTGTGGAACTTAAACGCAGGGTTTAACGCCATCTTTTGTAACATGAGAGATAACACCTCCATAATCAACGTGAACAGGTACGGGGACATTGGATCTCCTTGACGGAGACCCCGTTTCCCAGAAAAATAACTATGCAATTCGCCATTTATGCTAACTGAGTAGGATACTGATGTTACACACGCCATAATCCAAGAAACCATCTTCCGGTGAAAACCGAACCGGTGTAATATAGCTTCTAAAAAAGACCAGCTTACAGTATCATAAGCTTTCTGGATATCAATCTTCAACGCACACCTTGGAGGACCACGATCCACATGATAATTATGCATAAGCTCCTGCGTAATAAGAATATTATCAGATATCTTCCTACCAGGAACAAACGCCGACTGGTTTATGTTCACTAGAATCCCCAAACTGCCCTTCAAACGATCAGTGATTATTTTGCTAATACATTTATATATCACATTGCAGCATGATATCGGTCTGTAGTCAAGCACCGTATTTGGAGTATCAATTGTGACAACTGTGATCTGTAATCATCGTTTTATGTAAAACAATGTCCGATAATAATAAAACAATGTGCTTTGGTGTTATTATATGTGTTTTTGTGCTATTATGTGTGTATTTGTGTTTGGTGATTTTTACAATTTGATTCGATTCCGATTTCAAGATTTAGATCCCCTTCTGGAAGGTTATACGCAAACTGGTGCTTAAACGCAATCAGTTTAACGCAACGTACACTCCGGAACTGTGACGTAAGCTAAACATACCCTAAATATCCCTTTTAGAACTTAGAAATAAGTTTCGAAGGATTTGGTATGGCGAAAACATGTTTATTTGAACTAAAGAGCTATTTACGACAAAACTGCGAAGCGAACGTTGGTGACCGCCCGGATAATATTTATATCCCAAAAATATTCTGTTATGATTAAAAATTTATTTTTAATCAGGTCCATGTTGAAAAATAAATCGAAATGCCTAAAAACGTTATTTTTCAAGTTTAAGCGCGTACCGTGTGTTTCTACGCGACGCAGTGCTTTTACTGCAAAACGCGGACAACACAGCCAGTCTTGGCAACTGAAATTTATTTCAGTAATATTTTGGCAAGTTTATTTTTATAGAATACTAAAAATAAATTAGAACACCATAAACCGAGGTTTAAACGCTAGATAAAATACCCGGTACCCAGTTAAACACCCACTTCTATCTTATTTACCATCAAAGTTACACTCTACCCCCTTCCCCATACCCACATACGGTTTCAAATTATGGTGGCCCTACCATATATTTTGCAAGATCTTGGTAGATTATTTTGGACAAGTATTTGTACATGAAATCTTTATAAATACTTCCATATCCTTCTATATCTCTACACAATCTTTATTAGATCACACAATCTATCCTTCTCTCCTCTCTCTAACCGTAAACACCCACCAAATTTTTGGTAAGATCTTGCAATATATTTTCACAATCTTTCTTGGATACATGTAGAGATCTTATGATCTTGAAGGATTTGTTTTAGATCTTGCTTATAAATATCACCCTATTTCTTACACTACACAACATCCTCACTCTCTCTCTCATTTTCGGTCCTTCATAACCGAACCCACCACCACCTTCCAACATTCTTCATCTTCTTCATTTGCTAGTGCCATACAAAGCTTCAAAGAATAGATAGAGGTTGCATCTTGAAGGACTCTCAAAGGAGCATTGTTCTAGTCTTTTTCGCCATCTTTTCTTCACATTTCTTCACTAGATTTCGCCCCTAGCTAGAGGCTAGTAGTAAGTCCCATTTTACCTTGGTTCATCTTGTTCAAAATTATGTTTTGTAGTATGATGTGTTGTGGTTTAAATCACTAAATTACAAGAATGCTAGAAAATGTGAAACAAGAGTTATAAACATAAAAGCTACATAAAAGTTTACTTATGTCTGATTCATGAAGCGGAATCTTGTTGGTTTGAGGGTTGGTTAAATCATACTTGATGTTTAAAAGTTGTTTTCTTGCTAAATCCATTGTTCGGACACTCGTTGATGCGATTTAGTAATGTTTAAACCGTGAAATAACATGCTGAGTTACTTTTTCAGCCGCCTTCAACAGGCTGTAAACGGACTTTAATAAATCGAAAAATGGAATTTCTGAATCCTAAATCGTGTCTTTTCGAAAAACGAAGAAAATGGCGCTGGAATTGTATTTTTCTGAGGTCGGTTACTATTTTAAAAGTCTGTTTTCGTGACAGCAGCTAAGGCTGATTTTAACTGCAGTAAAATGGGTCATACGTTTTCAGTCACAACTTAAAATCTGTGTAGGGTTAGATCATGAAATTTATACTGTAGATGGTCACCGTTGTCGCCGTGATCCTCCAACTGGAATTACGTTAAACGGACTTACGATTAATTTTTAGTGAATTATTCCGTAGACTGCGATCAGAATGTAACAAATCTGATTGCAGTCGGGAAAATGAATTTTTATAAAATATTGGTAATGAACTAGACCCCGATATATTTACACAATAAAATTTGGATCGTTTAAGACATCCTGTAATAGGTGTTTTTTTTATATTTGTTGGCTTACATATACGGGGCATGTCCTGTATATGAGCTAGTGTGGAATTCATCCTCACTACTTGTACTTATTTGCGGTTTATAATAGATTCACCGGGGTAACCCTTTACCCAAAAAAAAAGACATCCTGTAAAAATTTGGGAGTTTTTAGAATAAGTTAACTATTTTATTTAAATGTCCGAAAACAGTCCAGTTTCGATTACATTAAAACAGAAATGACATAAGTGATATTTTGCATGTCAAAGTGTGGTTTTGATTATTAAAAATCATTCTTATTTAATTTAGGGCGGATAAACAATTGAGGGATCGTGTTAACATTTAAAAACGCACCCGAAGGTGAGTACATAGCTCCCCTATTTTATCGTTTTCACTTGTTTTGGGGTGATTCATATGTACAAAGCGAATTTCAAGGTTTAAACGATGACTTCAATAACGATTAAGGTGGTTTATACAAAACTAATAACGATTTCGATAAGGTGTACACGACTTGTTGGTTGTAATTACATAACAAATGACATTCATTAACATTGATCAAGCCGACCAGTATTAGGTTATGGTACCATAGGATCTGACAAATCCCGTTATTGCACTGCACCCATGGTTATGTGTGGGGGTTGTGGGTAACGACTGAATCTGATGATTGTTAACTTACCCTTTGGTGGTTTGTTAATACGAAACGAGTTGAACAATAAACGAGTCACACAGGTTTGAATGTTGTTAACGAGACGACCAAAAGTAGTTTCACTATTAAAACGAATACGATTTTGAGACGAGTTAAACGATTTGAAACGAGATGCACGAGGTGAAACGAGTAAACGAATTAAACGATTGGTTTTGGGCAATAATTAGCTAATGGGGCGGGTGTAGTATGATAGTATCATGGTAGATGCGCCGCTGGTACATCTTATATATATAAGTGCTCCTATCATATTACATTGCGTGTCGTTATTTAGCTCACCGAGGAAACGATTTTGAAACAATATCACACAACGATGTTTTTCTAAGAGATATAAATTATACGAGTTTTTACGAGATGTTTTTACAAGTTGATTTTCAAAAGCAAATGTTTTTGGGTTAAGAATCATGGCTACGAGGTTTTATAAACTATAACCCGCTTGATTCGAGTTGGTTAATTAAGTTGCAATATTATACTCTTTTCAAAACAAAGTTTTTAATAAAGTATTGCAACACTTAAACTAGCCATGAATTCGACACTCCTATAAAACCTATGTACTCGCCAGCATTTCTTTGCTGACTAAGTTTTTACATATGTTTCAGGTGTTGATGCTTGAATGACTGCTAGGATGCATGCGTCACATAGGATCTGGACGAGGCCTTAGTGACATAAAAACTATGATAGACAATATAAAACTGGTTTATTCTATGTTAAGACAATGCAATGCTTAATATTATCAATAAAACGAAACACTTTTTGTATCCATGGTTGTGAAACGATTGCTTCTGTTACAACACTCCCCGATGTTTCCGCCACGGTTTGTTGTCCTACGTGGTCGGGGTGTGACAGAAGAAAAGTTGGTATCAGAGCCAATGGTTATAGGGAATTAGGTTATTAGTAATGCTTGACCTAGACTATAACTTTAGGACCCTGACACAAGTTTACTTGTGTTTAGATTTTAAAACAATACCGTCACCTATCCTTAGGTGATAACCACAACGAGAACACAAATCCGAATCTGCTCCAAAAATTAATCATCCGTTCTAGGATGATTGATTACTAGGTTTTGAACCCTTTGTTTTATGGTTTTGAACCCTTCCAATTTGATTCATATTTGGCTTAGTGCCTTTTGAATTTTCAAAAATCTCGTCAAAGTTTGGGTTAAAATAATGTGAACACGTGCAAACTGGAAGAGTGAATGCCTGTACCCTGAGTTTTCTGTCTAAGGCTAGAGTGTTCGTACAAATCCACATAATCGGACCAGTCACTCTTACCTGGGAACTCTCGGGGTGAGTGTTCACTTATAGGCGAGCATGTCTTCGTGATGCATTATTTTGATTCATTTACTTTGATTAGTCACTGCGTGTCGTTTGTTTGTTTGAGGTAACGAACAAATGATCGCATTCCTTGTGTTTTGTTGATACATCTTTCGCTTTTTTTCTAAATTATCAACCTTACCCGTTTCTCATATTTCCTTGTTAGACAATGCCTCCACGACGTGAAGCACAGTCTTTCACCATTGAAGAAATCGCAGCCCTGGTCTCTCAGCAAGTAGCTGCTGTGCTTCCCGGTGTTGTGACTCAAGTTCACGAAATATACAACAATAACAATAATAACAACAACAATGCGCAGTGTAATTTCAAGAACTTCAATTCCGCTAAACCTCTAAAGTTTTCTGGGTCGCAAGGAGCAACTGCGCTCCTACAGTGGTTCGAGAGTATTGAGAACACATTCAGGCATGTGCAGTGTCCGGATGCACGTAAGGTTGAATTTGCTTCAAGCGTGTTTGAGAAGCGAGCGCTTACCTGGTGGAATGGTATTATGCGCGATAGGGGTGCCGAAGTGGCATTGGCACAAACATGGAATGAGCTTCGGGCTCTCATGATGAGAGAGTTCTGTCCCCGTCACGAGATTCGAGCCTTGGAGCGAGAGTTTGACGATCTAAAACAAGATGGGGCTGAACATCGTGCGTACACGGATCGCTTTGAGGAACTCAGTCTATTGTGTCCCACCATGGTTACCCCACCAGACAAAGCGATAGAAAGATATATCGATGGTCTACCCGATTCTATGCTGGATATTGTGACCGCTGTGAATCCCACTACCCTTCGTCAAGCGATCGAGTTATCTGCTACCTTGACTGAATCCCAAGTCAGAAAGGGTAAACTCACCCGCAAGGGTGACAAGAAGAAATCATCTGATTCTGCGAAAGACAAGAAGAAGGGTAAAGGTAAAGAAGGTGAGTCGTCGAAGAAATCAAGGAAGCGAAAGGGTGCACATAACTTTGCTATTACAGCACAGACTGCTCAGAACCCTCAGAACCCACCAACTCAACCTCCTGCAAAGAAAGCATATGCTGGTACCGCACCACATTGTGCTCGCTGCAACGGTCATCATGTTGCACAACAAGCATGTAAGCAATGCACGACATGTGGTAGATTTGGGCATTTGGCCAATGTTTGTCGTTCAGGGCAAAATCAAGTTGCCCAGGTTCAAGCTCCGGCACAAGGGAATGCTGCTAGATTCCCACCAGGTTCATGTTTTAATTGTGGAGAGTTTGGCCACTTCCGCAACAACTGCCCGAGGCTGGCAAATGCTAATGCAAATCCGAATGCGAACGCCAATGTGAATCCGGCTCGAGGGCGAGCATACAATTTGAATGCAAACGAAGCGAGGGCCGACAACGAGGTTGTTAACGGTACGTTTCTTGTTAATAATCAACCCGCATCTATTCTTTTTGATTCTGGTGCCGATCGAAGTTTTGTTTCGTTATCTTTTGAACCTTTGCTTGCGATACCTAGAACTAAATTAAGGAAACCCTTATCTGTCGAAGTTGCTACTGGTAAACCCCTTGTGCTCGATTATGTTATTCGTGATTGTCAGTTAAACCTTGATAGCCATCTTTTTCCTATTGACCTCACGCCAATGCAACTTGGAAGCTTCGACATCATCATTGGAATGGACTGGTTAACCAAGCACCACGCTGAGGTGGTTTGTTTCGATAAGATTGTTCGTATTCCTCTTCCGTCTGGCGATGTTCTGGAAATTCGTGGTGAGAAGCCATCTGGCGGTTTGAAGCTTATGTCGTGTACAAAGGCCCAAAGATATTTAAGAAAGGGATATGTTGCTTTTCTAGCACATGTCACCGAGGAGAGAAGCAAAAGTAAGAATATCCAGGATATTCCGATTGTTCGGGATTATCCAGAGGTGTTTCCCGATGAACTGCCTGGTTTGCCTCCAGTTCGTCAAGTTGAGTTTCATATCGACCTTGTACATAATGCCAACCCGATTGCGAAAGCACCCTATCGTCTTGCACCGTCAGAGATGCAAGAGTTATCAAAACAGCTTCAAGAGTTATCTGATAAAGGATTCATCCGTCCGAGTTATTCACCTTGGGGAGCTCCTGTCCTCTTCGTGAAAAAGAAAGATGGGTCTTTTCGAATGTGTATCGATTATCGTGAGCTTAATAAGCTTACCATCAAGAATCGATATCCCCTACCTCGAATTGATGATCTCTTTGACCAGCTGCAAGGTGCTTCATGTTTTTCAAAGATCGATCTGCGTTCTGGGTATCATCAACTTCGTGTTCTCGAAGAAGATATTCCCAAAACTGCTTTCCGCACGAGATATGGGCATTACGAGTTCACAGTCATGCCTTTTGGCTTGACAAATGCTCCAGCTATCTTTATGGACTTAATGAATAGGGTCTGTAAACCTTATTTAGACAAGTTCATTATTGTGTTCATCGACGATATCCTCATCTATTCAAAGACTCGAGCCGATCACGAGCAACACCTTCGCTTAACGTTGGAACTCCTTAAGAAGGAACAACTTTTCGCTAAATTCTCCAAGTGTGAATTCTGGCTTAAAGAAGTTCAGTTTCTTGGTCATATAGTCAACGAGCAGGGTATTCATGTGGATCCATCCAAGATTGCTGCTATTAAGGAGTGGAATACCCCGACAACGCCGACAGAGATTCGATCTTTTCTTGGTCTTGCTGGTTATTATCGTCGATTCATTTCCAATTTCTCGAAGATTGCGGTTCCACTCACAGCTTTGACTCAGAAGAATAAGCCTTTTGAGTGGGGACCCAAGCAAGAAGAAGCGTTCCAAACGCTGAAGCAGAAGTTATGTAATGCTCCTGTTCTATCTCTGCCCGAGGGAAACGATGATTTCGTTGTCTATTGCGATGCATCCAACTTAGGCCTTGGTTGCGTCCTCATGCAACGAGGTAAAGTTATCGCATATGCATCTCGACAGCTGAAAATCCACGAGAAGAACTATACGACTCATGATCTCGAGTTAGGAGCTGTGGTTTTCGCGCTTAAAATCTGGAGACATTATCTTTATGGCACGAAGTGTGTGGTTTTCACAGACCACAAAAGCCTCCAGTATATTCTTAATCAGAAAGAGCTGAACATGAGGCAACGACGTTGGGTGGAACTCTTGAACGACTACGATTGCGAAATTCGCTACCATCCTGGTAAGGCGAATGTCGTGGCCGATGCGCTTAGTCGAAAAGAGCGAGTCAAGCTTCATTCCGTTCAAACTCTATCAGATCTTCAATCTCGTGTTCTTCAAGCTCAGCAATTTTGTGTTTCACAGAATTTGATGAGTATGGAATTACCACATCAGCTTGAGCTTAAACTCGAAGCAAAAAGCGATGGTTTGCTTTATTTCAAGGATCGTTTGTGGGTCCCGAAACAAGACGATCTCCGCACCCTAGTGATGGACGAATCTCACAAGTCCCGATATTCTATCCATCCTGGTGCTGATAAAATGTACAAGGATCTTCGTACTAAGTTCTGGTGGCCTGGTATGAAGAAAGATGTTGCCTTGTACGTGTCGAAATGCCTAACTTGTCTTAAAGTCAAGGCTGAACATCAACGACCTTCTGGGTTGCTTGTACAACCAGAGATACCGGTTTGGAAGTGGGAGAGCATTGCAATGGATCTCATCACTAAGCTACCGCGTACTTCTAAAGGTCATGATGCTATCTGGGTTGTTGTCGATCAATTAACGAAGTCAGCTCATTTTCTCCCGATTCGCGAGGACCTATCTGCTGATAAACTTGCAAAGATTTATGTTGATGAGATTGTATCACGACATGGTGTTCCTTTGGATATCATTTCTGATCCTGATGCTCGATTTTCATCTCATTTTTGGAAGGCCATGCAATCTGCTTTGGGAACCCAACTAAATCTAAGCACTGCCTATCATCCCCAAACAGATGGTCAAACTGAGAGGACGATTCAAACTTTGGAGGATATGCTTAGAGCATGCGTGATAGACTTTGGTGGTAATTGGGATTCTCATTTACCATTGATCGAGTTCTCATACAATAATAGTTATCATGCTAGCATTAAGATGGCACCATTCGAAGCTCTCTACGGTCGAAAATGTCGTTCACCTGTCTGTTGGGATGAGACCGGTGAAGCTCAGCTTACTGGACCTGAGATCATTCTGGAAGCAACAGACAAAATCAAGAAAATTCGCGATAATCTTGTGACAGCTAGAAGCCGTCAAAAGAGTTATGCGGATTTAGGACGCAAGCCCTTGGAACTTCAAGTCGGAGACCGTGTCCTGCTCAAGGTTTCACCTTGGAAAGGAGTCGTGAGATTTGGAAAGAAAGGAAAACTTGCACCTCGATATGTTGGACCATTTAAGATTGTTGAAAGAATCGGAAAGGTTGCCTATCGACTAGAGCTACCTCCAGAGCTTGGAAATGTTCATCCGACTTTTCACGTGTCCAATCTGCGAAAGTGTTTAGCTGACGCTGATCTTCACGTCCCTCTCGACGAGATTCAAATCGATGAAACGATGCACTTTATCGAGAAACCTGTGGAGATAGTGGACCGTTCATACAAACAGTTGAAAGGCAAACGGATTCATTTGGTCAAGGTTCGCTGGGAATCCAAGCGTGGCCCCGAGTTTACTTGGGAACATAAGGACCAGATGAAGGAGAAATATCCGTATTTGTTTTCACAAGCTTCCTCTAGTTAAAATTTCGGGACGAAATTTCCTAAAGTAGGGGAGACTGTGACAACTGTGATCTGTAATCATCGTTTTATGTAAAACAATGTCCGATAATAATAAAACAATGTGCTTTGGTGTTATTATATGTGTTTTTGTGCTATTATGTGTGTATTTGTGTTTGGTGATTTTTACAATTTGATTCGATTCCGATTTCAAGCTTTAGATCCCCTTCTGGAAGGTTATACGCAAACTGGTGCTTAAACGCAATCAGTTTAACGCAACGTACACTCCGGAACTGTGACGTAAGCTAAACATACCCTAAATATCCCTTTTAGAACTTAGAAATAAGTTTCGAAGGATTTGGTATGGCGAAAACATGTTTATTTGAACTAAAGAGCTATTTACGACAAAACTGCGAAGCGAACGTTGGTGACCGCCCGGATAATATTTATATCCCAAAAATATTCTGTTATGATTAAAAATTTATTTTTAATCAGGTCCATGTTGAAAAATAAATCGAAATGCCTAAAAACGTTATTTTTCAAGTTTAAGCGCGTACCGTGTGTTTCTACGCGACGCAGTGCTTTTACTGCAAAACGCGGACAACACAGCCAGTCTTGGCAACTGAAATTTATTTCAGTAATATTTTGGCAAGTTTATTTTTATAGAATACTAAAAATAAATTAGAACACCATAAACCGAGGTTTAAACGCTAGATAAAATACCCGGTACCCAGTTAAACACCCACTTCTATCTTATTTACCATCAAAGTTACACTCTACCCCCTTCCCCATACCCACATACGGTTTCAAATTATGGTGGCCCTACCATATATTTTGCAAGATCTTGGTAGATTATTTTGGACAAGTATTTGTACATGAAATCTTTATAAATACTTCCATATCCTTCTATATCTCTACACAATCTTTATTAGATCACACAATCTATCCTTCTCTCCTCTCTCTAACCGTAAACACCCACCAAATTTTTGGTAAGATCTTGCAATATATTTTCACAATCTTTCTTGGATACATGTAGAGATCTTATGATCTTGAAGGATTTGTTTTAGATCTTGCTTATAAATATCACCCTATTTCTTACACTACACAACATCCTCACTCTCTCTCTCATTTTCGGTCCTTCATAACCGAACCCACCACCACCTTCCAACATTCTTCATCTTCTTCATTTGCTAGTGCCATACAAAGCTTCAAAGAATAGATAGAGGTTGCATCTTGAAGGACTCTCAAAGGAGCATTGTTCTAGTCTTTTTCGCCATCTTTTCTTCACATTTCTTCACTAGATTTCGCCCCTAGCTAGAGGCTAGTAGTAAGTCCCATTTTACCTTGGTTCATCTTGTTCAAAATTATGTTTTGTAGTATGATGTGTTGTGGTTTAAATCACTAAATTACAAGAATGCTAGAAAATGTGAAACAAGAGTTATAAACATAAAAGCTACATAAAAGTTTACTTATGTCTGATTCATGAAGCGGAATCTTGTTGGTTTGAGGGTTGGTTAAATCATACTTGATGTTTAAAAGTTGTTTTCTTGCTAAATCCATTGTTCGGACACTCGTTGATGCGATTTAGTAATGTTTAAACCGTGAAATAACATGCTGAGTTACTTTTTCAGCCGCCTTCAACAGGCTGTAAACGGACTTTAATAAATCGAAAAATGGAATTTCTGAATCCTAAATCGTGTCTTTTCGAAAAACGAAGAAAATGGCGCTGGAATTGTATTTTTCTGAGGTCGGTTACTATTTTAAAAGTCTGTTTTCGTGACAGCAGCTAAGGCTGATTTTAACTGCAGTAAAATGGGTCATACGTTTTCAGTCACAACTTAAAATCTGTGTAGGGTTAGATCATGAAATTTATACTGTAGATGGTCACCGTTGTCGCCGTGATCCTCCAACTGGAATTACGTTAAACGGACTTACGATTAATTTTTAGTGAATTATTCCGTAGACTGCGATCAGAATGTAACAAATCTGATTGCAGTCGGGAAAATGAATTTTTATAAAATATTGGTAATGAACTAGACCCCGATATATTTACACAATAAAATTTGGATCGTTTAAGACATCCTGTAAAAATTTGGGAGTTTTTAGAATAAGTTAACTATTTTATTTAAATGTCCGAAAACAGTCCAGTTTCGATTACATTAAAACAGAAATGACATAAGTGATATTTTGCATGTCAAAGTGTGGTTTTGATTATTAAAAATCATTCTTATTTAATTTAGGGCGGATAAACAATTGAGGGATCGTGTTAACATTTAAAAACGCACCCGAAGGTGAGTACATAGCTCCCCTATTTTATCGTTTTCACTTGTTTTGGGGTGATTCATATGTACAAAGCGAATTTCAAGGTTTAAACGATGACTTCAATAACGATTAAGGTGGTTTATACAAAACTAATAACGATTTCGATAAGGTGTACACGACTTGTTGGTTGTAATTACATAACAAATGACATTCATTAACATTGATCAAGCCGACCAGTATTAGGTTATGGTACCATAGGATCTGACAAATCCCGTTATTGCACTGCACCCATGGTTATGTGTGGGGGTTGTGGGTAACGACTGAATCTGATGATTGTTAACTTACCCTTTGGTGGTTTGTTAATACGAAACGAGTTGAACAATAAACGAGTCACACAGGTTTGAATGTTGTTAACGAGACGACCAAAAGTAGTTTCACTATTAAAACGAATACGATTTTGAGACGAGTTAAACGATTTGAAACGAGATGCACGAGGTGAAACGAGTAAACGAATTAAACGATTGGTTTTGGGCAATAATTAGCTAATGGGGCGGGTGTAGTATGATAGTATCATGGTAGATGCGCCGCTGGTACATCTTATATATATAAGTGCTCCTATCATATTACATTGCGTGTCGTTATTTAGCTCACCGAGGAAACGATTTTGAAACAATATCACACAACGATGTTTTTCTAAGAGATATAAATTATACGAGTTTTTACGAGATGTTTTTACAAGTTGATTTTCAAAAGCAAATGTTTTTGGGTTAAGAATCATGGCTACGAGGTTTTATAAACTATAACCCGCTTGATTCGAGTTGGTTAATTAAGTTGCAATATTATACTCTTTTCAAAACAAAGTTTTTAATAAAGTATTGCAACACTTAAACTAGCCATGAATTCGACACTCCTATAAAACCTATGTACTCGCCAGCATTTCTTTGCTGACTAAGTTTTTACATATGTTTCAGGTGTTGATGCTTGAATGACTGCTAGGATGCATGCGTCACATAGGATCTGGACGAGGCCTTAGTGACATAAAAACTATGATAGACAATATAAAACTGGTTTATTCTATGTTAAGACAATGCAATGCTTAATATTATCAATAAAACGAAACACTTTTTGTATCCATGGTTGTGAAACGATTGCTTCTGTTACAACACTCCCCGATGTTTCCGCCACGGTTTGTTGTCCTACGTGGTCGGGGTGTGACATCAATCTTTGGCACCAACGCTAAAATCGTATGGTTGATTTGCTTTAGAATTTGCCCGTTATTAAAGAAATCACACACCGCCTTTGTAACTTCACCGCCCACTACATCCCAAGCATTTTTGAAAAAAGCTGAAGTGTATCCATCCGGACCTGGAGCCTTATTCTCACCTATACTGAACATAGCCTGTTTAACTTCTTCATCGGTAACCTGTCTCACCATATTCTCCGCCACATTCTGCTGCAAGACATTAACAAACAAATCTGAATCATCCAAACTCGCCACCTGATCTTCGGTACCCATGAAACCTGAATAATGATTGAGAAGAGCAGCCGCAACATCAATTCCCTCATACTGGTTTCCATTCATATCCTTAATGCAATGGATTTTATTTCTAGCATTCCTACTTTTCACACAATTATGAAAGTAGGAAGTATTAGAATCACCTGCACATAACCATTGCACTTTAGATTTTTTGCTTCAAGAAACACTCCTCATCATAAACCGTAGACTTGAAATCTCGCAAACAGATAGCTTCAGTGGACCGAATATCAGCATCAAAAGGATGAGCTTCCACCTGTTTTTGAATCTGATCCAGCTCATTGCGTAAGTCAGTAACTCTTTTATGGAGATTACCTTGATTACGTAATATCCTCCTAAAGTGTGATTTCAGACCCTTCATTTTTTTACCACTGAAAACATGGTTGCACCCTCCACGGTTTTATTCCATTCGGACATGACAACTTGGCGGAACTCAGGCTTTTTCACAATAAAGTTTGGGAACTTAAAAGGTTTAGACCGGTCCGAATGCACAGAGAATAATTTCAGGATAGCCGGAGCATGATCCGAAACACGAAAAGGCTGAAATATAGCATAAGCATCCGAAAAAACCTCTAAGAGTTTGATGTTACCCATGATATGGTCGATCTTCTTTAGCATTCCTACCCCATCCTTTGGTTTTTGATTCCAAGTATAGTGCAACCCATGACTCTTAACGTCAATCAATTCCGCCGTTTGAACACAATCATAAAACTCTCTCATAGCTATTGTGTGGGAGGACGGACCCATGAGAAAATCCTCCATATTCAAAGCAGCATTGAAATCACCCATCACAACCCAAGGAGTATCACGAGTGAGGCCCTTAAAGTTGCACAAATCGTCCCACAAGCTTCTCCTATCCTGATAATTGTTTTCCGCATACACAAAAGAACAAAAAAATCTTCTTTTTGACCGATTTTAAGAAAAGCTGCGCATGAATAACCTGATCAGATTGGGCTAAAACCATAAGATCAATATCATCCGCATTCCATCCCAAAATCACCCTCGTACCTCTATGACACATACCTCCATTTGATGTCCACTTCTAATTCTGAAAAACCTTCTCACATATCTTATTCAGCTTATTAATATCCACATGGGACTCTAAAATGGCACAAACACTTAGTTGATTCTCTGCAATAAAATGACGAACCTCACTTTGTTTCAGGGGTTGGTTCAGACCCCTTATGTTCCATGCAGCTAAGCTACCCATTACAACCATTGTCACCGGGAGTGCTTGCCCCCTCAGAAGTTTCATTATTCCGGTTACCACTCATAAAATCAGCCATCTCTGTCGGATTCAGCTCTTTGACTTCATCAGGTTGTTGTATTCGGGTACCATGATTTTCATCAATCATGGACTTGGCACTAGTCAGATCCCTCTTCTCATCATTCACATCATTATCGAGCACCGCAAAAGAGTTTGACACCTGCACATTAGCATTAACTGCCGCCGAATTATCTCCCTTCGTACCAGAAGTACTTGCATGGTATTTATTAGCCTTAGGTTTATACACAACCTTAGGTTTTTGCTTTTTCTATGGGAACGAGTACCTCGCCGTCCTCCTTTTATCTGTAACAAATCCCTCCTCATCAACAGTAACCATCTTGGACTTACCATTAGGTTTCTTGCTGCACGTATTATCATCATGACCAAATAAACAGCATGCACTACATCGTTGAGGCCTCCACTCATATTCCACCTTTACCCGCCCCATAATGAACACATCCTCATCCATTTTAGGAATAGCTAGCGTAATGTAATCCTTTAACTCGTTGTCAGCATTAATCTCAATCATCGCACGAGCATAACTACTCCTACCCCAGTTTTCAACACACATATCAGCCGTATAGGAATCTAACCTTTTTGGAACCCCTAGCTTTGAAGCCAACAAGCTTAACCCATCATCAGTATAAACTGAGATCGGCACATTGTGCAATTTTACCCATATTGGAACGGTTTTGATACTATCTTTCTTAAGGGTAACCTTCGGCGACCATATGTTTAAAAATAACGTAACTTTTCGAATTAACCATGGTCCTCCTTCTAACACCTTAGTCAATCCATCCTTCGAGTCAAACTTGAAGAAAAAGAAACCTGACGTGTTCATCTTAAGTTTTGAAAACCCAAATTTTGCCCAGACATTCTTCGCATAATACTCAACCACAGGGAACGGCAATCTATTCCCTAAAAAATAACCATAGAGGACATTATCGAACTTGTCTTGAACCTGCTGAACAACCTCTTTCGGTATAACAATATCAGCATCTTCTCTAGTTTCCATAGGTTCCAAGAGTCTGAAATTTACCTCCCTTTTCTTACGCGTAGATTGCACTTTCTCAGCATACGAGACTGATTTCTCCTCCTTACTAGCTTCCCAGAAAACCTCATCATGCACATCATTCGGTTTAGCCACATCCGGACCAGCAGCCTGAAGATCAACTGGAACAGTGATCTTGGTAAGTTCATCTATTACATTAATCACCTTTTTTTTTGGGTAAAGGGTTACCCCGGTGAAATTTTATATCAACCAAAAATAAAAACAGGGAGTATCGAGACACCGATACTCACTACTAGACTTGGCATACCAAGACTAGGACAACAAGATCAAACCACCGACAAGCGTCACAACCAAAACAAACTAAACTACCCAAGAACTAAACACAGCCCGACAAACAACACAAAACAGACTATACATCAAAGTGCCTAGCCCGGATCTTTGTCTTCATCACTAGGAATAAGCTTCCACTTCTCTTGAATGCTTTGATTGTGCGAGCCATCCTTAAATTTGAACCCCATCAATCGAAGCCGGACCGTACTCTTGATTCTATCACACACCGCATTAACATTGGCCACTTTATTAGAGAATAAACAATTGTTCCGCTCATGCCAAATATAATACGACGCCGCCGCAATAACTAGCTTACCAACAATGTGATCCGTCTTTCTTGAGTTAGCCTTTTGATCCAACCAGTTCATGATCGATTGCCACGAATCATTAACATCCCCCATGTTAAGCAAATCCTTAACATTATACCAGACTTGAGATGCAAACGAACAACTGAAAAACAAGTGGTCTCTAGAATCCCGATCGTGCTTACATAATGGACAGCACATAAGTCTTAGATTATAATCGCTCCCCGCTTCCCAGCTTGCTAAACGGTCCTGTGTCTTGAGCTTATTTTTAATAACCAACCAAAGATGGAACGAGTGCCTTGGAATACATTGACTAAACCAAACCCCATTCACCCAAGAGACCGGTTGTTCCCGATGTCGGATATTATGCCACACTTCCATCGAACCAAACGGACGAGAATTGCCCTCCAAATCTTTCCAAATTGTTCTATCATCCAGATTCTGCGTCAAAACACCCCTACGCGGACAGAAAGTTTTGCCGTCAATATTCAATAACCTAGTAGCAAAACCCTTATTAGGGTTTAACGAGGAAATCAATATATCCGGTGGCTTGACATGTCTTGCATCCATATCCGACGGCTTGAACTGACTATAATCCATACCACACGAAATCTAGAACCATGCAACGAGCAGTGAATACGAACGAAAGAGAAAACCAAACGAATTGGCAACAAACCCTAGCAGGAAAACGAAACAAAGAACTAACCCTAATCCTGACGTCAAAAGATTAGTAACCACGGTAAAATCTAGTATCCTTACTCTGAAGGAACGACAACACCACAATTGCTAACCCAGATCAATCAAGAAGATCAGCAAGAACGAACGAACAACAAAACTAGGGTTTCTCTTGGTCGCCAATTTCGCCCAGAGCCATCTGCGAACAAGGTGATATTGTGCTAAACTTTTAGGATTCTTGTACCTTCAAAACGTATACAGTTACAAAGCAAACAAATTGTATAAGTAAGCAACTAAACAAACAGTTAACGTGCAATAAATGCGAAAGTGGAATCTCGGAAACTCGAGTTGTCACAGACACTTACGTAAAACCTACGTAAACTCATACTTACCACTGTCCTCGGATTGGGAAGGACACCTGTAGATACAACTAGTCTAGTACATACAACATGGGAAGCCACCACTTATTATTGTAAAGATTTGGGAACAAGGGTACTGGGAAAACACATGGTTATGAAACGAACTTACTATTTCTCAAACAAACTCATTAACTGAACAATCAACTGTGAACTCGCTCAACTTTGTTGTTGACTCTCTGTTACATGCCTTGCAGGTCGATAGGTGCTCATGGAGCTTGCACCGGGAGGCGCGGTCGTTGTGGGACATGGACAGTGGATGCCATGTTAAAAACATTATAACATTTCGAACTTTTTTTTGGGTAAAGGGTTACCCCGGTGATTTTATATATCAACAAACCAAACCAAACCAAGTAGTGTAGAGAGTCTACACTAGTTCAATCATGAGGCATACCCCATGAAAGTAATCCAAAACAACCATAAACAAGCAACTACAAACCCAAAACAAAAAACAACTAGCCTGACCACTAGGAAAAACAAAATACAATTTAAACAACTAGTCAGCCACCATCGTCCAATAGCTCTTTGCCATGAACATCCCATTCGCTTAGAAGCCTGCGGACATTACCAGTATTCTTCAACCTCGCACCCATTAATTTGTATCGAACCAATTGTATAATATGAGCACCCACAGTCTCTGGAGGTCTTAGTTGATTTTTGAAAATCCTAGCATTTCGCTCCTGCCAAATAGTGTAAGCCGTAGCCGCAACCACCACTCTAGCGACATAATCCTTAGCTAGTTTAGATTTGGACCGAATAATCAACCAGTCTACAATATCTTCCCATATGGGTTGAACCGAATCCATTCCCACCTTTCGTTTCACTATATCCCAAACCTTTGTCGAATAATTACATTCAAAGAACAAATGGCTATGGGAGTCGTGATTAGCATAGCATAATAAACAACACATCATGTTCATATTTTTCCGACGAGACAAATCCCATTTTAGAATCTTATCTTGCGTAAGTAATTTACCTCGCATGATTAGCCACATGAGAAACGCATGCCGCGGTATACATTGAGCAAACCAGACTATAGTACTCCATACCACTTCCGTTTCCTTATACCGAATCGAGTCCCACACACACGATGTCGAAAAATCTGTCTTCTCATTACCATCTCGCCATATGACTCTGTCTAGTTTGCTTGGCATAATATGGACTTGATCTAGCTGATTTAAGACAGGGAATAAATCCCTCCAAGCGACCGGCCATTTCCACTCACCGTTTAACTGGATTTGAGAAACAGAATCCTCAAGCCGAAACCCTGCATTAGCAATAGTTCTAGGCACGATGAAGTTCCCAAGCGGCCCTAGCTCGCACCAAGTGTCATACCAAGCCGAGGTCCTCGTACCATCTCCGATATCCAACCAAAAAAATTGTCTCATTTGCGGCCTAAGTTGGAGAAGTTTTCTCCAAGAATAGCAGCTATTCGAAACAACCTTTGAAATCCAGAAGTTTTTACCTCTTAACCTGTAGCTGTGCACCCACTAATACTTATGTTTTGGGTTTTCACATTTATGCTTCCGCTAAACACTTAACTATGTTTTGTTTTGAACACCTTTTATATTGATGGGTTGAACTTTATTTAATACTTGCAATGTTCATTATGATTGGTGGCTTGATCCTGGTCAGTCACGCCTCCAAGCGGTGATACTCCGCGTGTGGATTTTGGGGGTGTGACAGGAATGATGATTTCTTCAAAACTAAAATTTATATTAAGTATGTATATTTTTGAGAAAAATATATATATTAATTGATCACCAAAAGTTTGTGCTAAGTGTATGTAGTATGTATTATGCATGATAGTGTATTAGGACCTGAAAATACACTAAATACTTCTAAGGAATGAAAATACAAAAAAAAAATACACATACAACATGCTTAGACAAACACAAGAAAATATATTTATGAAAATATATTACTTGATAGAATAAATGATTTGGACAAGTTATGAGCATGAAATAAAGTTTTGAACAAAGATACATAATTCGGGTGCAAAGTGCAAAATACAAGATACTTATATTAATTTTTGAGAAAATAATATAAGTAAGATACATAGTTAAAAATATAAAATATTTTTAACACAACAATACATATACAAAAGATGGTGACTTGTGCTTGTACGATACAAGTCTAGTGACTAACGATAATAAAACACATTTAGGTCACGACGCCTTATAAGCAAATCCGGTGAAGTTTACGACGCAAGGAACGCAAAGTTGTGAGTTCATGCTCCCCCTTTTCTTTTAACTGTTTTCAGTTTTATAACTTCAGGGGTGAAATACATGTTACAATGTTTATAAATGGTATGATGATACGAGAAATGATACATGATACAAGAAATCGTGTCACGAATAGGGTACCATAAGCACCAATAGTCAACAATATACCTAGACCGCAGAATAAAAGGTTAGATCTAACGGGTGTCGGGCAGCCACACTCTTGGTGAGAACGAGTACCAAGTAGTGCTTTTGTGTCTCATAATATGCCAACTAGAAAAAAATGCCTAAGGTTTGGTTGCTTCCTATGTCGTGTCACATGTTAATGGCCTTGTAACTGTGACAACTCGTATTTCAGAACCTATCTATGTGTTTATTGTAACGTATGTGGACCTTATGTGATTATGTGAACTTTGATGATTAAGTGAAATGTTATGTTTATATTATGTGAATTCATGTATGTAGTTATATAATTCGAATCACACAACACAACCCAATCGCACAAGCCCAAGTTGGGCCGTGCACCTCCCCTTTGTCACATCTCTCTCTCGGCCCACACTTGCATTCGAATCCCGTGATGGGTTCGGCCCATCCCATTTGACGCGCATAACCTCATGAGGAGAGGGTATACTCCTCATTATTTGCTAAACACTCTAAACACACAAACCCTACACTCTCTTTCTCTCCTCTCAAAGTCGGCGACCATATCCCTCTTTCTCTCGAAGCTTTCTTATTCGGATCAACCTTTGTTGCACCTACTAACCGGTTATGTCATATCATTGTTTGATTGTTAATATGGTTGATGCTTCTTGTATGGTTGATTGATGTTGTGATGCTAAAAACTTGCATAGCTATCTAGGGTTTTTGTAGTATAATTGCTAATGGGCTGTTCGACTGAATTAGATGATAGGCGGCTCACACATATAATGTTATTGATCGATATAGGGTTGTCAAAAGACATGATGTAACTAATGATCTAGAACTGAATGTATGTAAATCGGCTACCATGAAAGTGTATTCGGAGATTGCTGGTTTAGGGTGCATGTTAGTAATGAAGACCTTGAATCTGTTAAATTATTATGCATGATTGGTATGATGATTAAGTTAGGGTTCATGTGAATTTAGTGATGAATGGTTGATTTGATCGATTAAAGCAAACTTGGAAACTGTTAGTGTGTTTTGATCGAATGGATGTATGTTTGGTAACTGTTTGGAGAAGTAATTGTATGCACGTAACTGATTCCCTAAATGTGACAACTCGAGTTTCCGACTTTCACTTTCGCATTTATTGCACGTTGACTTTGACTGTTTAGCTGTTGACTTGTTTGACTTGTAACAATACACGTGGTGTTAATGAAACGTATTATGATTGTTGGATATGTTATGTGCTATATGATAAAACGTATTGTGGTGTGCATGATTATGTGTTTGGTTGTTCAACATGAGACTTGTTTAGAAACTTAAACTGTTAACACATGAATGAACCCGACGAAACAGAAGTTGATTCGCCAAGAACATTCCGACGAAACAGGATCCGTTTCGTCAACCCAATTTCGACGAAACAAGCCGATTCGCCGGCCCACGATTCGCCGAAGCCCATTAAGGGCCCATTCCGTTGTTTCGTGTATATTTACGTGCAAAGGGTTCAGTTTCACACTTTTAACAATTTGAAAACCCTAGAACGCTCCCCACTGTGACGACAGCTGTGTGTGTGTTTCCCCAAGACCTTTAGCGATTTACTCATCGTTCTTTTCATCTCGGTTAGTACGTGTTCATTAACTCGGTTTAATTGATGCTTTGATTATTGCTTCATGCTTGTGTATATCTTTGTTTGAATTTTGGAATGGATGTGAATACGTGAATGTGATCTTGATTTCGTATGCATGACTTAGTTGGCTTAGGGTTCTAATAAACAGTTGCGTATTAACTCCATACGGAACCGGGATTTTTATTCGATTGAATGCTTGACCATGAATGTTGTTAGTGAGATCTGAATATTCGATGGCATGCTAATAGGGTTCGATAATGTGAGTTATGTAATCGGCTTAGTATACGCATAAACTAAGAATCATGATGGGTGTTAATATTATAATGTTTATGTTATGATGTTCAGATGATGATTCTGTGCCGAATGATTACTGTATGATTTTCGTATGATGTTGACGGCTGTTAGGGTTTGCTGCATTATTTGCGTAACTGATAATTGACGTAACTGACATCTCCACGAAACGGAACTCACGGCGAAACGGAATGTGTTTCGCCGAAGGGATCACGATGAAACAGAATGTGTTTCGTCATGTGTAAGTCTGACGAAAAAGATTTGTTTCGCCAAGGGTAAATACGACGAAACAAAAGGGTGTTTCGTCGAAGTGGTCAAACCGCACAGTAACTGATTTAACTCTGTTAAATGTTAACTGGATTGATTAACTGCTGTTAAGTGATATGCATGACTTGTATGATACTAGATACATGTTCAGTACTCCTGTGATTATACCTGTACGTGCACAACTTGGATATAAACTGATTATGAATAGTGCGTACTCTAGGACGTGATTGATTAACTGTGAGCACATACTTAGCATACCGAGCAAACCAAGGTGAGTTCGCACAGCCAAGGCATGGGGTTCCCAGGGTGGGAATGGGTTTGGATGATTTACTTGTACTTACTTAGCTAATGGAACTTAATGATATGGTCCTCGGGTGAGGAAGGTTATTGATAAGATACTACTAGACTAGTGATACTAATAGAACTGATCTTCGCACACACGCCGGGGTTGGCTGCGATAATATGACTAATCTTCGCACACATGCCTGGGTTGGCTGCGAACCATACACTAAACTTCGCACACATGCCGGGTGGCTGCGATACAAATATACCTAGTCTAGAATACTTGGGAAACTTTCCCTAATCTTCGCATACATGCCTAGAGGGCCGCGATACAAACTAATACGAACTAATACGAACTAGTACGATACATGACTTAATGAACGAACATAAGGCTTATTCTACTATTACAATTACTGAGCTATTAACTGTGAACTCGCTCAACTAGTTGTTGACTCTCTGCTGCATGCCTTGCAGGACCTTAGGTACATTTGGAGCTTGCACAGGGAGGAGCAGGTCGTTGTGGGACATGGATCGTGGATGCCATGTTATAAACTTAAACATTAGAAACATATTTCTTGCTTTGGTTTTACGCTATGCTCCCGCTACACTTTGAAACTATACTTATGTTTTGAACACCTATCGTATTGAATGGTTGGTTTGCATTTACTTTTACTTGATATTAATTACATGTTCGATATGATTGGTGGCTTAATCTTGGTCATGTCACGCCTCCAAGCGGGGGAACTCCGCGGGTGGATTTTGGGGGTGTGACAGATTGGTATCAGAGCCATTGGTTATAGAGAACTTGGTTTTAATATGGGAAAAACGTTTTTATTAAAACCAGACTATAACCAGAACAGTGCTCTCAACGATCCACAACGACGCTTCGCTCCACGTGCAAGACTCAACATCCTAGGTAATAAGGTTTATGTTTATTGCCTGCTTGTTAGAACTACATAGAACTTTGCTCGTAGTATGCTTAGATTACATTGCCTACTATACGCCATTACATGAGAACACCTATGTGCTTACACTCTTCTGTCATCGCATTACTTGCGAACCATTCTCACTTATTCTACTTTTACTATGAAGATCATGTCTGGATGCGTTAACATGACCCAAGCCCAGTTGACGGCTCTTATCAACGAACAAGTAACTGCGGCACTTGAAGTTGCACAAGCAGGTAGTATACCCTGCGGATGGGATACACACTAGGATCTTTGAATCCTACATTCCTAAATCAACTGTTGTATTTAATATTGTCCTATTCTATGCACAATAGGTCAACATGCTCAGCAACCTGTCTGCACATTCAAGAACTTCATGGACTGTCGTCCAAGCACATTCAGTGGCACAGAAGGAGCAGTGGGACTCCTCCATTGGTTCGAAAAGCTCGAGTCGGTGTTCGAGATGTGTGAATGCCCTGAAGCTCGCAGGGTCAAGTATGCCACTGGCACGCTGGAAGGGATTGCGCTAACCTGGTGGAATGCGCAAGTTCAGATTCTAGGGCTGGCAGCTGCTAACGCCACCCCTTGGAACAATTTCAAGGAACTGATCAAAAGGGAATACTGCACACGCGATGACATCCACAAGTTGGAAGTGGAGCTTTATCATTTGAAAATGACGGGGTCGGAGATCGAAGCTTACACGAAACGGTCAAACGAACTGGCCATCTTGTGTCCAACCATGGTGGACCCTCCAATCAAGCGAATCGAGTTGTACCTCAAGGGTCTAGCATCAGAGATTCAGAGCCATGTGACATCGGCTAACCTCGACAATATCCAAGACATCCAGCGTCTTGCTCACCGCCTCATGGATCAGGCAGTGGAACAGAACAAGCTGCCCAAACGCATCAGTGCTACCACTCCAGCTGCTACTTCTGCTACACCCAGCGATAACAAAAGAAAGTGGGATGGGGATTCCAGTAAAGGTTCAGTCTCAGCTCAGTCTCAAGCACAGCAGCGCAAGCTAAACGACTACCAGAGTCTGGGTCAACAATCTTCTGGTGGTCAGGGGCAGGGTGGATATCGGGGAATTCACGCATTGTGTAATAGGTGCAACAGACATCACAGTGGACGGTGTCGTAAGGAGCGTTGTCAAAGATGTCTCAAGTTAGGGCACGAAGCTAAAGACTGCAGGAGCTCATGACCTGCGAATCAGAATCAGCAACTCCCACCACCAGCACCACAGAACCAGCAACAGCAGCCACAGCGAGGGAACCGGGGGTGTTTCCAGTGTGGGGCTGAAGGTCATTTCAAACGTGATTGCCCCCAATTGAACCAGAACCAGAATCGCAACAACAATCACCAGGGCAATGGGAACAACAACAATGGGGGAAACAACAACAACAACGGCAACGAAGCGCGGGGTCGTGCTTTCGTGCTGGGTCAGGGCGACGCAAGGAATGATCCCAATGTGGTTATGGGTAAGTTTCTTCTCGACGATATTTATGTTACTGTTTTGTTTGATTCGGGTGCTGATACGAGTTATATATCTTTGAAAGTGAGTAAATTGTTAAAACGTGCACCAACACTCCTAAACACCAAACATGTCGTAGAATTAGCTAATGGTAAGAGTCTAGAAGCCACGCATGTAGTCAGGGTTGTAATATTGACTTAGCCGGTCAAGCGTTCTCCATCGATCTTATTTCCATAGTCTTGGGAAGCTTCGACATCGTTATTGGGATGGATTGGCTGTCTCGACAGCAGGCATAAATCTTATGCAAGGAAAAGATAGTTCGCATTCCTCGTTCGGGCAAGGAACCTCTCAAAATTCAAGGCGACAAGAGTGGTGCTGTGGTTGGCATCATCTCTTTCTTGAAGGCTCAGAAATGTTTACGAAAGGGGCACACTGCCATCTTGGCACTTGTTACTGATGCATCAACAAAGGAAAAGAAATTGGAAGATATTCCAGTTGTACGCGACTTTCCTCAGGTGTTTCCTGAAGATTTACCTGGACTACCGCCTCATCGCCAGGTCGAGTTTCAAATTGAGTTAGCTCCTGGAGCAGCACCCATAGCCCGCGCACTGTATCGTTTGGCTCCAACTGAACTGGAAGTACTGTCAAAGCAACTACAAGAGCTCTTGGAAAAGGGCTTTATTCGTCCAAGCTCTTCGCCTTGGGGAGCTCCAGTGTTATTCGTGAAAAAGAAGGACGGTACCTTCAGGATGTGCATAGACTACCGGGAACTCAACAAGGTGACGGTGAAGAACCGTTATCCTCTTCCACGTATCGACGACTTATTCGACCAGTTACAAGGGTCGAGTTACTACTCCAAGATAGACTTGAGGTCAGGATATCATCAGCTGAGAGTCCGGGATGAGGACGTCTCCAAAACAGCTTTCAGAACTCGCTACGGTCACTACGAGTTTCTCGTCATGCCATTCGGGTTAACGACGCACCTGCCGTATTCATGGATTTAATGAACAGAGTATGCAAGCCGTACTTAGATAAGTTCGTCATCGTTTTTATCGACGACATCCTGATCTACTCCAAGAGTCAGGAGGAACACGAGCAGCACTTACGATTGATTTTGGAACTCCTTCGATCAGAACAACTGTACGCTAAGTTTTCAAAATGTGACTTCTGGTTTCGTGAAGTCCACTTTCTAGGCCACGTGGTAAACAAGGATGGGATTCATGTTGATCCATCCAAGGTAGATTCGATCAGAAATTGGCCTGCGCCTCGCACTCCAACGGAAATACGCCAATTCTTGGGTTTGGCGGGTTACTACAGACGATTTATCAAAGACTTTTTGAAGATCGCACAGCCGCTTACACTACTGACACAGAAGGGTGTCACCTACTGTTGGGGAGAATCCCAGGAAACCGCTTTCCAGTACTTAAAGGATAGGCTTTGCAGCGCACCTATTCTCTCATTGCCAGAGGGCACGGATGATTTTGTGGGTTATTGTGACGCGTCAATACAGGGTCTTGGTTGCGTATTGATGCAACGGGATAAAGTTATTGCCTACGCTTCTCGTCAACTCAAGGTTCATGAACGGAACTACACGACACACGATTTAGAGCTGGGAGCTGTTGTTTTCGCGCTTAAGATATGGCGACACTACCTGTACGGTACCAAGTGCACTATTTACACCGATCACAGGAGTCTCGGGCATATCCATAAGCAAAAGGATTTGAACATGCGTCAACGAAGATGGGTCGAACTTTTGAACGATTACGAATGCGCCATCAAGTACCATCCAGGCAAAGCCAATGTTGTGGCTGACGCCCTCAGTCGGAAAGACACTATACCTAAGCGCGTACGAGCATTGCAGCTCACCATTCAGTCTAGTCTTTTAGCACAGATACGAGATGCTCAGGTAGAAGCATTGAAACCAGAAAACATACGGGCTGAAGCCTTACGTGGCTCAAGGCAACGATTGGAACAGAAGGAAGACGGCGCCTACTATGTAACAGGGCGTATTTGGGTCCCACTTTATGGCAGCTTGCGTGAGCTGGTAATGGATGAAGCTCACAAGTCGCGTTACTCGGTACATCCAGGGTCGGATAAAATGTACCACGACATCTGTCACACCCCCAAAATCCACCTGCGGAGTATCACCGCTTGGGAGCGTGACTGACCAGGATCAAGCCACCAATCACATAGAACAAATATACAAGTAGTAAAAGTAATTGCCATTAACCCAAACCAAATCCGTATGAAAGGTGTTCCAAAACATAAGTAAGTTATCACTGATTAGCGGAAGCGTATAAATAAAACCCATCACAATAACGTATCAAATGTCGTAAGTGTTTAACAAGATAATCACGATCCAAGCCCACAACGACCAGCTCCTCCCTGTGCAAGCTCCAATGTATCTAACGACCTGCAAGGCATGTAACAGAGGATCAACAACTAGTTGAGCGAGTTCACAGAAAGTAAGTGCGTAATAGTAAGTTCGTTGGTAACATGTGGCTCTACTGGGCCGGTAGTACGTTCTATAGATGGGGGCTTCCCATGTTGTATAACCACTAGACTGTTCGTAACCATAAGTGTTCTTCACAACCGAGAACAGTAGTACGTACAAGTTTTACGTAGGTATTACGTAGGTATCCTTCACAACCGAGGATAGTAGTAAGTATAAGTATACGTATATTGTAAGTATGTGTCCTGCACAACCGAGGACAGTGAGTAGCATAAGTATGTGCCCTGCACAACCGAGGACAGTGAGTAGCATAAGTATGTGTCCTGCACAACCGAGGACAGTGAGTAGTATAAGTATGTGTCCTGCACAACCGAGGACAGTGAGTAGTATAAGTATGTGTCCTGCACAACCGAGGACGATGGTAGATAGTCTAGTAATAGTGTAAGTACGAATCGATCTAACTTTAACCCTTCAATCCCATTCCCTCAACCCGGGAATCCCATGCCTTGGTAAGAGTGTGTGATCTCACCTTGGTTTGCTCGGTATGCTATGCTCTAGGGTTTATCAAACGTCTAAGTCCGTTACACACGACCTAGGATATGTTGCACATAATACGATGTGAGTGTTTGCATCAAATTAGGGTTTGCGAGTGATTGGTAACCAAGCAACTATGTTTTGTGTGTGTATTGTGTACATGATGATATCACATAGAATGGTCACACATGCACGATCATACAATTGCGTTCAATATCGTACAATCATATACATAGAATGATATATCACATAATCAGTTCATCGTATTCACATAATTCATGCGTGACGCCTTTGCTTCCACATTTCAGTCTAACATGGAGGTTAACATATTTGTCACTGTTAACATACTTCGTACATTCATCGGCGTTGATAAACTTAACAGTTTAATCGTACACAGAGTCAGACAGGGCCTTGCCCTTCACAAAAGCTCAGACAAGTGTGGGGGGGGGGGGGTTTCCCCTGTTCAAAAGTCGGACCAAAGGTCCCTAGCATGAAACTCAGACCCTAGTGGTGCCACTAAAAGTCGGACATAAGGAGGGGAGTAAAAATTCGGACTAGGGGACATGGGGGTTAAAAAGTCGGACCAAGGGTTGGGGGATTAAAACTCGGACTACCCCTCCCCTATATGTAAAACTCGGACCCCTCTCCTAAACTTAAACAAAGTCGGACCAATGGGTTGGGGCATTAAACTCAGGCCAAGCCCATCACAAAAGTCGGACATTTCGTGATGCTCAAAAAGTCGGACCTAGTGTATAACTTACAAAAGTCGGACCCTTGTTAACTATTAAAACTCGGACCATAACATCAATATAAAGCTCGGACCCTTTAAATAATCAAAGGTCGGACAATCAACTATAAAATTCGGACCAGTTATCTTTGCTAAAGTTCGGACCATTGAATAGTCATCAAAAGTCGGACCAGAGTTGGCACAACAAGGCTCGGACATAACATAATTCATGAATTTTCAATTACATAGAAACAATTGCAACAGTTACGTTCTTCTACCATCAGTTACGTTCATCGATCCCAAGACCCTAGTTTCATACATTTTCACAGTACAATCATCAATTATCAATCGATCATTCTAACGTGTCTTGCATCTTAATCATCAAGCAATGATTCTACAATATCCATACCCATTTCACAATCAATCAGAATCGATTAAACACAGAATATCATATAACGAACTAGGGTTTACATGAACACAAAATCAAGAATCAAGAATTTATACAATTAAACAATCAATAAACAATAATCATTTACCTTGTGTTGATTCTAGAAAAAAAATGTGGAAATCGAAAGTGATGAATAGCTTGCCAATGATGATGTGATGATTGTCAGAGAAAACCAAAGAATGAAAGTACGTGCTTTGATTTCTTGTGTGAGATTTAGTGAAGGATTAGGGTTAAGTATAGTTAAATTTTCACTAATTACTCTACACACCCTGAATTACTATATCTTAAACAAGTACACCATCCCACATCAATTTCACAGTTTCACCACCAAGTTCACATATTTGACAAGTCTATCACAATTAACACATAACCATGCACAAACACACAATACACTTCATTGAATCAAAACGTATACAATTCCATAGCAATCAATTGTGCAACTAACCACCTAAACAATACATGTTCGTGCAATAAATGCAAAATAGGAAATCTTGGAAATTCGAGTTGTCACATTATCCCCAACTTAAAAGAAATTTCGTCCCGAAATTTGGTACGCACTCACTGAGGAAGCTAGATAAGCTGTATTGTTCACTGGTTTTCCTGGGGTGTCACATCATCCCCCCGTTGATTTGGAATTTCGTCCCGAAATTCCGCAGTAGTAGCTTCAGTCTCAGTAGTGGTTGCATTGGTTCCGAATAAATGGGGGTACTTTTCTGTCATCTGGTCTTCGCGTTCCCAGGTGTTCTCTGGGCCACGTTTGGAGTTCCAACGAACTCGGACAAGAGGGATTCTCTTGTGTTTGAGGACCTTAACATCCCGGTCCGTGATTTCAACTGGTTCCTCGACGAACTGCAACCGCTCGTCGATAGTGAGTTCTTTGAAAGGAACTATGAGGGTCTCATCTGACAGATACTTCTTCAGATTCGACACATGGAATACGTTGTGAACTGCACCGAGTTCAGCTGGTAGGTTTAGTCTGTAGGCCACTTTGCCTATCTTCTCAATGATTTCGAATGGTCCAACATACCGTGGATTGAGCTTGCCTCGTTTACCAAAAATGAACCACACCCTTCCAGGGTGAGACTTTGAGTAGCACTCGATCCCCAACTTGGAACTCGAGCGGTTTCCGGCGTTTGTTTGCGTACGCTTTCTGACGGTCACGAGCCGCCTCCATGCGTTGTCGTATCTGTGCAATTCGTTCAGTAGCATTAACTACAAGTTCTGGACCTGTGATTTGACTATCCCCCACCTCTGCCCAACAGAGAGGTGACTGGCATTTACGTCCGTACAATGCCTCGAATGGAGCGGCTTGAATGCTGGTGTGATAGCTGTTATTGTACAAAAACTCCACTAACGGGAGATATTTTTCATAGCCGTTGCTAAAATCGATAACACATGCCCGAAGCATGTCTTCTAGAGTTTGAATCGTGCGCTCAGACTGCCCGTCCGTCTGAGGGTGATATGCTGTGCTCATGTCTAATCGAGAGCCAAACACTTTGTGCATCGCTTGCCATAGTTCTGAGGTGAATCGTGCATCCCGATCCGAAATAATAGAGGTTGGCACCCCGTGCCTAGAAACAACTTCTTTCAAGTAGATGTCTGCTAGAGTGGAGAACTTATCCGTTTCTTTGATAGCCAAGAAATGAGCAGACTTCATGAGTCGATAAACGATCACCCAAATAGTATCGTCCCCGCGCTGGGACTTAGGTAGACCAGTAACAAAATCCATGGAAATTTGCTCCCATTTCCATTGTAGTATTTCTGGTTGCTGAAGTAGGCCTGATGGTTTCTGATATTTGACTTTGACTCTCGCACAGGTCAAACACTTGCTGACGTAAGTCGCGATGTGAGCTTTCATGCTTGGCCACCAATATGTAGTTTTTAGATTGTGGTACATCTTATCCGAACCTGGATGTACCGAGTAGCAAGACTTGTGCGCTTCATCCATCACAAGTTCTCGTAAACCGCCATACAGTGGGACCCAAATACGCCCCGTAACATAATAGGCGCCGTCTTCCTTTTGTTCCAATCGTTCTCTTGAACCGCGTAAGGCTTCAGCCTTGACGTTTTCTGGCTTCAATGCTTCTACCTGAGCATCACATATCTGTGCAGGAAGACTAGACTGAACAGTAAGCTGCAAGGCTCGTACACGCCTAGGTAAGGTGTCTTTCCGACTGAGAGCGTCAGCCACAACATTGGCTTTGCCTGGATGGTACTTGATAGCGCATTCATAATCATTAAGTAGCTCGACCCATCGTCGTTGACGCATGTTCAATTCCTTCTGCTTGAAGATATGCTCGAGACTCCTGTGATCGGTGTAAATAGTGCACTTGGTACCGTACAGGTAGTGTCGCCATATCTTGAGCGCAAAAACAACAGCTCACAGCTCTAAATCGTGCGTCGTGTAGTTCCGTTCATGAACTTTGAGTTGACGAGAAGCGTAGGCAATAACTTTATCTCGTTGCATCAATACACAACCAAGCCCCTGTATCGATGCGTCACAATAAACCACAAAATCATCCGTGCCCTCTGGCAATGAGAGAATAGGTGCGCTGCATAGCCTATCCTTCAGGTACTGAAAAGCCGTTTCTTGTGTATTACCCCATCGGTAGGTAACACCTTTCTGTGTCAACATTGTAAGCGGCTGTGCGATCTTGGAGAAGTCTTTGATGAATCGTCTGTAGTACCCCGCCAAACCCAAGAATTGGCGTGTTTCCGTTGGTGTACGCGGTGCAGGCCAGTTCCTGATCGAATCCACCTTGGATGGATCGACATGAATCCCATCTCTGTTCACCACATGGTCTAAGAAGTGGACTTCACGAAGCCAGAAGTCGCATTTTGAAAACTTGGCGTACAGTTGTTCCTTTCGAAGAAGTTCCAAGATAAGACGTAAGTGCTGCTCGTGTTCCTCCTGACTCTTGGAGTAAATCAGAATGTCGTCGATGAAGACAATAACGAACTTGTCAAGATAGGGTTTGCACACCCTATTCATAAGATCCATGAAAACTGCAGGCGCGTTCGTAAGCCCGAATGGCATGACTAGAAACTCGTAGTGACCGCAGCGATTTCTGAATGCTGTCTTGGAGACGTCCTCATCCCAGACTCTCAGCTGATGGTAACCGGACCTTAGATCAATCTTGGAATAGTAACTCGACCCTTGCAACTGGTCGAATAGGTCGTCAATACGAGGAAGAGGATAGCGGTTCTTCACTGTGACCTTGTTCAATTCGCGGTAGTCTATGCACATCCTGAAAGTGCCAACCTTCTTTTTCACAAATAGTCCCGGAGCTCCCCAAGGCGAAGAGCTTGGACGAATGAAGCCCTTATCCAAGAGCTCTTGTAGTTGCTTTGAAAGTTCTTCCAATTCAGTTGGAGCTAAACGATACGGTGCGCGAGCTATAGGTGCTGCTCCTGGAGCGAGCTCGATCTGAAATTCGACTTGATGATGAGGCGGTAAACCGGGTAAATCTTCAGGAAACACCTGAGGAAATTCGCGTACAACTGGAATATCCTCTATTCTCTTCTCTTTCGTCGATGCATCTATAACTAATGCCAGAATAGCAGTGTGCCCCTTTCGTAAACATTTCTGTGCCTTCAAGAAAGAGATGATGCCAACCACAGCACCACTCTTGCCGCCCAGAACTTCGAGAGGTTCATGACCAGAACGGGGAATACAAACAATCTTGCTCTTTGCATAGGATCTCCGTTTGCTGTTGGGATAACCAATCCATCCCAATGACGATGCCGAAACTACCCAAGACTAGGGAATGAGGTTGATGGAGAGTGTCTGACCAACTAAGACGAGGTTACAATCCCTTGACTACCAGAAGATTGCTGACCAGTGCTCTGATAGTCATCAACCTTTCGCTGCCGTGCCTGAGACTGAACTGAAGTTGAACCTTTGCTGAAGGTTCCATCCCACCTTCTCTTGTTGTGACTGGGAATAGCAGAAGTAGTAGTAGTAGCACCAATGCGTCTAGGCAGCTTGTTCTGTTCCACTGCCTGATCTGTGAGGCGATGAGCAAGTTGAGTAACATCCTGGATAGTAGCAAGGTTGGCCGATGTCACATAACTTTGAATCTCCGAGGCTGGACCCTTGAGGTACAATTCGATACGCTTGATCGGAGGGTCCACCATGGTTGGACACAAGATGGCCAGTTCGTTTGACCGTTTCGTATAAGCTTCAATCTCCGACCCCGTCATCTTCAAATGATAAAGCTCCACTTCCAACTTGCGGATGTCATCGCGTGTGCAGTATTCTCGTTTGATCAGTTCCTTGAAATCTTCCCAAGGTGTGGCGTTAGCAGCTGCCAACCCTAGGATCTGTACTTGCGCGTTCCACCAAGTTAGCGCTATTCCTTTGAGAGTGCCAGTGGCGTACTTCGCCCGGCGAGCCTCAGGGCATTCACACATTTCGAATACTGACTCGAGCTTCTCAAACCAATGGAGTAGTCCCACTGCTCCTTTCGTGCCACTGATCATGCTTGGTCGACAGTCCATGAAGTTCTTGAATGTGCAGACAGGTGGTTGTGCGTTCTGACCCGTTGCGCGAGAAAGATAGGTCAAGGTTAAGCGCGAGAGTTGGGTCACGAGAGTAGGATCTAACATCCTAGGATAGGTCTGGAATAGCAGGTTATACCTCCTGCTTGTGCGGCTGCAAACGCCGCAGCAACTTGTTCGTTAATGAGAGCTGTCAACTGGGCTTGAGTCATGTTAACACGTCCAAACTTGATCGAGCAGTAAAGGTAGCATAAGTATGAATGGTTCGCGAGTAGTGCGATGACAGAAAAGTGTAAGCAAGTAGGTGTTCTCAAGCAATAACAAGTAATGAGCAGTGTAATCTAAGCATACTACGAGCAAAATCCTATGCAATTCTAGCATGCAGGCAATAAACATAAACCTTATTACCTAGTATGTTGAGTCCTGCACGTGGAGCGAAGCGTCGTTGTGGATCGTTGAGAGCACTGTTCTGGTTATAGTCTGGTTTTAATAAAAACGTTTTCCCATATTAAAACCAAGTTCTCTATAACCAATGGCTCTGATACCAATCTGTCACACCCCCAAAATCCACCTGCGGAGTATCACCGCTTGGGAGCGTGACTGACCAGGATCAAGCCACCAATCACATATAACAAATATATAAGTAGTAAAAGTAATTGCCATTAACCCAAACCAAATCCGTATGAAAGGTGTTCCAAAACATAAGTAAGTTATCACTGATTAGCGGAAGCATATAAATAAAACCCATCACAATAACGTATCAAATGTCGTAAGTGTTTAACAAGATAATCACGATCCAAGCCCTCAACGACCAGCTCCTCCCTGTGCAAGCTCCAATGTATCTAACGACCTGCAAGGCATGTAACAGAGGATCAACAACTAGTTGAGCGAGTTCACAGAAAGTAAGTGCGTAATAGTAAGTTCGTTGGTAACATGTGGCTCTACTGGGCCGGTAGTACGTTCTATAGGTGGGGGCTTCCCATGTTGTATAACCACTAGACTGTTCGTAACCATAAGTGTTCTTCACAACCGAGAACAGTAGTACGTACAAGTTTTACGTAGGTATTACGTAGGTATCCTTCACAACCGAGGATAGTAGTAAGTATAAGTATACGTATATTGTAAGTATGTGTCCTGCACAACCGAGGACAGTGAGTAGCATAAGTATGTGCCCTGCACAACCGAGGACAGTGAGTAGCATAAGTATGTGTCCTGCACAACCGAGGACAGTGAGTAGTATAAGTATGTGTCCTGCACAACCGAGGACAGTGAGTAGTATAAGTATGTGTCCTGCACAACCGAGGACGATGGTAGATAGTCTAGTAATAGTGTAAGTACGAATCGATCTAACTTTAACCCTTCAATCCCATTCCCTCAACCCGGGAATCCCATGCCTTGGTAAGAGTGTGTGAACTCACCTTGGTTTGCTCGGTATGCTATGCTCTAGGGTTTATCAAACGTCTAAGTCCGTTACACACGACCTAGGATATGTTGCACATAATACGATGTGAGTGTTTGCATCAAATTAGGGTTTGCGAGTGATTGGTAACCAAGCAACTATGTTTTGTGTGTGTATTGTGTACATGATGATATCACATAGAATGGTCACACATGCACGATCATACAATTGCGTTCAATATCATACAATCATATACATAGAATCATATATCACATAATCAGTTCATCGTATTCACATAATTCATGCGTGACGCCTTTGCTTCCACATTTCAGTCTAACATGGAGGTTAACATATTTGTCACTGTTAACATACTTCGTACATTCATCGGCGTTGATAAACTTAACAGTTTAACTGAGTTAACGGCTTAAGAAAGTGACATACACATCTTATCAAATTCAGCATTATGTAATACACATTCATGGCCTCCTATTAATCGTACACAGAGTCAGACAGGGCCTTGCCCTTCACAAAAGCTCAGACAAGTGTGTGGGGGGGGGGGGGGGTTTCCCCTGTTCAAAAGTCGGACCAAAGGTCCCTAGCATGAAACTCAGACCCTAGTGGTGCCACTAAAAGTCGGACATAAAGAGGGGAGTAAAAATTCGGACTAGGGGACATGGGGGTTAAAAAGTCGGACCAAGGGTTGGGGGATTAAAACTCGGACTACCCCTCCCCTATATGTAAAACTCGGACCCCTCTCCTAAACTTAAACAAAGTCGGACCAATGGGTTGGGGCATTAAACTCGGGCCAAGCCCATCACAAAAGTCGGACATTTCGTGATGCTCAAAAAGTCGGACCTAGTGTATAACTTACAAAAGTCGGACCCTTGTTAACTATTAAAACTCGGACCATAACATCAATATAAAGCTCGGACCCTTTAAATAATAAAAGGTCTGACAATCAACTATCACATAAAATTCGGACCAGTTATCTTTGCTAAAGTTCGGACCATTTAATAGTCATCAAAAGTCGGACCAGAGTTGGCACAACAAGGCTCGGACATAACATAATTCATGAATTTTCAATTACATAGAAACAATTGCAACAGTTACGTTCTTCTACCATCAGTTACGTTCATCGATCCCAAAACCCTAGTTTCATACATTTTCACAGTATAATCATCAATTATCAATCGATCATTCTAACGTGTCTTGCATCTTAATCATCAAGCAATGATTCTACAATATCCATACCCATTTCACAATCAATCAGAATCGATTAAACACAGAATATCATATAACGAACTAGGGTTTACATGAACACAAAATCAAGAATCAAGAATTTATACAATTAAACAATCAATAAACAATAATCATTTACCTTGTGTTGATTCTAGAAAAAAAATGTGGAAATCGAAAGTGATGAATAGCTTGCCAATGATGATGTGATGATTGTCAGAAAAAACCAAAGAATGAAAGTACGTGCTTTGATTTCTTGTGTGAGATTTAGTGAAGGATTAGGGTTAAGTATAGTTAAATTTTCACTAATTACTCTACACACCCTGAATTACTATATCTTACACAAGTACACCATCCCACATCAATTTCACAGTTTCACCACCAAGTTCACATATTTGACAAGTCTATCACAATTAACACATAACCATGCACAAACACACAATACACTTCATTGAATCAAAACGTATACAATTCCATAGCAATCAATTGTGCAACTAACCACCTAAACAATACATGTTCGTGCAATAAATGCAAAATAGGAAATCTTGGAAATTCGAGTTGTCACAACATCAGAACGACGTATTGGTGGCCTAGCATGAAGGCCCACATCGCTACCTATGTCAGCAAGTGCTTGACCTGTGCAAGAGTCAAGGCAGAGTATCAGAAACCAGTAGGTCTTCTCCAACAACCAAAGATACCACAGTGGAAATGGGAAGAAATTTCCATGGATTTCGTTAATAGCCTACCCAGATCCCAGCGCGGGAACGATATCATCTGGGTGATCGTGGACCGACTCACCAAGTCTGCTCATTTCTTGGCTATCAAGGAAACTGATAAGTTCTCCACATTAGCAGACATCTACTTGAAGGAAGTGGTCTCGAGGCACGGGGTGCCCACCTCTATCATTTCGGATCGTGATGCACGATTCACATCAGAACTATGGCAAGCAATGCACAAGGCTTTTGGCTCTCGATTAGACATGAGCACGGCTTATCACCCTCAGACGGATGGGCAGTCTGAGCGCACGATTCAAACACTAGAAGACATGCTTCGGGCATGTGTTATTGATTTCGGCAACAGCTGGGAAAAGCATCTCCCTTTGGTGGAGTTCTCTTATAACAACAGTTATCACACCAGCATTCAAGCCGCTCCATTTGAGGCATTGTACGGACGTAAATGCCGGTCACCTCTTTGTTGGGCAGAGGTGGGGGATAGTCAGATCACGGGTCCAGAACTCATAGTGGACACCACGGAAAAGATTGCACAAATACGACAACGTATGGCGGCAGTTCGTGACCGTCAGAAAAGCTACGCGGATAAGAGTAGGAAGCTATTGGAATTTCAGGTCGGGGACCGGGTTTTACTCAAAGTCTCACCCTGGAAGGGTGTGGTTCGTTTTGGCAAACGGGGCAAACTCAATCCGAGGTATGTCGGACCATTCGAAATCGTAGAAAGAATAGGCAAAGTGGCCTACAGACTAAACTTACCAGCTGAACTCGGTGCAGTTCACAATGTTTTTCACGTGTCGAATCTGAAGAAGTGCCTTTCAGATGAGACCCTCATAGTTCCCTTGAAGGAGCTCACTATCGACGAGCGGTTGCAGTTCGTCGAGGAACCTGTTGAAATCACGGACCAGGATGTTAAGGTCCTCAAGAACACGAGAATCCCTCTTGTCCGAGTTCGTTGGAACTCCCGTCGCGGCCCAGAGTTCACATGGGAGCTTGAAGATCAAATGAAACTCAAGTATCCCCAGTTATTCGGAACCAATGCAACCACTACTGAGGCTGAAGCTACTACCGCAGAATTTCGGGACGAAATTCCAAATCAACGGGGGGATGATGTGACACCCCAGGAAAACCAGTAAACGATACAACTTACCTAGCTTCCTGAGTAACCGCATGCTAAATTTCGAGTTACACCCCAGGAAAACCAGTAAACGATACAACTTACCGAGCTTCCTCAGTAATCGCATGCTAAATTTCGGGACGAAATTTCTTTCAAGTTGGGGATAATGTGACAACTCGAGTTTCCGACTTTCACTTTCGCATTTATTGTACGTTGACTTTGACTGTTTAGCTGTTGACTTGTTTGACTTGTAACAATACACGTGGTGTTAATGAAACGTATTATGATTGTTGGATATGTTATGTGCTATATGATAAAACGTATTGTGGTTTGCATGATTATGTGTTTGGTTGTTCAACATGAGACTTGTTTAGAAACTTAAACTGTTAACACATGAATGAACCCGACGAAACAGAAGTTGATTCGCCAAGAACATTCCGACGAAACAGGATCCGTTTCGTCAACCCAATTTCGACGAAACAAGCTGATTCGCTGGCCCACGATTCGCCGAAGCCCATTAAGGGCCCATTCCGTTATTTCGTGTATATTTACATGCAAAGGGTTCAGTTTCACACTTTTAACAATCTGAAAACCCTAGAACGCTCCCCACTGTGACGGCAGCTGTGTGTGTGTTTCCCCAAGACCTTTAGCGATTTACTCATCGTTCTTTTCATCTCGGTTAGTACGTGTTCATTAACTCGGTTTAATTGATGCTTTGATTATTGCTTCATGCTTGTGTATATGTTTGTTTGAATTTTGGAATGGATGTGAATACGTGAATATGATCTTGATTTCGTATGCATGACTTAGTTGGCTTAGGGTTCTAATAAACAGTTGCGTATTAACTCCATACGGAACCGGGATTTTTATTCGATTGAATGCTTGACCATGAATGTTGTTAGTGAGATCTGAATATTCGATGGCATGCTAATAGGGTTCGATAATGTGAGATATTATGTAATCGTCATAGTATACGCATAAACTAAGGATCATGATGGGTGTTAATATTATAATGTTTATGTTATGATGTTCAGATGATGATTCTGTGCCGAATGATTACTGTATGATTTTTGTATGATGTTGACGGCTGTTAGGGTTTGCTGCATTATTTGCGTAACTGATAATTGACGTAACTGACATCTCCACGAAACGGAACTCACGGCGAAACAGAATGTGTTTCGCCGAAGGGATCACGACGAAATAGAATGTGTTTCGTCATGTGTAAGTCTGACGAAACAGATTTGTTTTGCCAAGGGTAAATACGACTAAACAAAAGGGTGTTTCGTTGAAGTGGTCAAACCGCACAGTAACTGATTTAACTCTGTTAAATGTTAACTGGATTGATTAACTGCTGTTAAGTGATATGCATGACTTGTATGATACTAGATACATGTTCAGTACTCCTGTGATTATACCTGTACGTGCACAACTTGGATATAAACTGATTATGAATACGTGCGTACTCTAGGATGTGATTGATTAACTGTGAGCACATACTTAGCATACCGAGCAAACCAAGGTGAGTTCGCACAGCCAAGGCATGGGGTTCCCAGGGTGGGAATGGGTTTGGATGATTTACTTGTACTTACTTAGCTAATGGAACTTAATGATATGGTCCTCGGGTGAGGAAGGTTATTGATAAGATACTACTAGACTAGTGATACTAATAGAACTGATCTTCGCACACATGCCGGGGTGGCTGCGATAATATGACTAATCTTCGCACACATGCCTGGGTTGGCTGCGAACCATACACTAAACTTCGCACACATGCCGGGTGGCTGCGATACAAATATACCTAGTCTAGAATACTTGGGAAACTTTCCCTAATCTTCGCATACATGCCTAGAGGGCCGCGATACGAACTAATACAAACTAATACGAACTAATACGAACTAGTACGATACATGACTTAATGAACGAACATAAGGCTTATTCTACTATTACAATACTGAGCTATTAACTGTCAACTCGCTCAACTAGTTGTTGACTCTCTGCAGCATGCCTTGCAGTACCTTAGGTACATTTGGAGCTTGCACAGGGAGGAGCAGGTCGTTGTGGGACATGGATCGTGGATGCCATGTTATAAACTTAAACATTAGAAACATATTTCTGGCTTTGGTTTTACGCTATGCTTCCGCTACACTTTGAAACTATACTTATGTTTTGAACACCTATCATATTGAATGGTTGGTTTGCATTTACTTTTACTTGATATTAATTACATGTTCGATATGATTGGTGGCTTGATCCTGGTCATGTCACGCCTCCAAGCGGTGGAACTCCGCGGGTGGATTTTGGGGGTGTGACACTAAATCATGGCCACATATAACGGATCGCACAAGCTTCCCATCGCACGAGCCTTTGATCGAACAAGATCAGATCGCACAAGATCTGATCTGATCGCACAAGTGCGATCGCACAAGCTTGGTACAACCCATAAAGCATAGGGTACTGCTTAGTTATGCATGATCGCACAAGACCTTGTGGATCGCACAAGATAGTGCCGATCGCACAAGGCTTGGGCCACACACAAACTATTTGAACTGTATTACTGTTGGGCCTTAAAGCCCAAATATCAGTCGCACAAGATACATTGTAATCGCACAAGGCTATAGCAAACGCACAAGATTACCAGAATCGCACAAGTTGTTTGTTCGTTTAATAGTTGGGCTGTATAGTTTGGGTTGCATGCTCTGGGCTGGGAACTATTGGGCTTCATTTATTGAATCGCACAAGACCATTGGGCTAATGAACTTGTGCGATCCCAACCATCTGAGTCGCACAATTTGGGCATTTTGTGTGTACTTGACTGTTAACGTGATTATACGTGTTTGCCATGATCAATACGTGTTCGCAACCTGTTAGCTTATGTGCACTGCTTGAACCTAGACCTGACTTGTATGGTAACCATGTTAGGACGTGGTTGACCACATATAGCTCAAGCAACCTTTCTATGTATCTGCCGAGCAAACCAAGGTGAGTTCACACTCTTACCAAGGCATGGGATTCCCAAGGGTTGGGAATGGGTAAACGAACAAAACGATAATTACTACCATCCTCTGGGAGTAGGATGCCAAGATTACACACTGGACCAAACCTCTATCATTGAAGTCCCTCATCATATCGACTTAATCGCCGAGGCCTATGGCGAGCGGGTCATTAGTTAATAGCGCTATTAGGTTTAACAAACCTCACACCGTGTCGTCCGAACGAGCGTGTACTAATGGACTATGGGCAAAGGGTCAATGCTGATAGACATTGACTTAGGGCACCTCTTACATTTTCGTAGCAGTCGATACACTTGGTTTAGTAACACATGGGAAGCCCCCACTAATCTTCGCACACATGTCTGGGAGACCGCGATACGAATTAATACGACATATGGTTTACAAAAGGAACATATGGTTTACGAAACGAACATTATAACCAAACAACCAACTGTGAACTCGCTTAACTTTGTTGTTGACTCGTTGTTACATGCCTTGCAGGTCGTTAGGTACTCATGGAGCTTGCACAGGGAGGCGCGGTCGTTGTGGGACATGACAATGTGTGTCATGCTAAAAACATTACTTTATTTCGTACTTAATGCTTACATTGGGTTTTACAATTATGCTTCCGCTAAACACTTAACTACGTTTTTGATTTGAAACACCTTTCATATTGTGTGGTTGAATTTTACTTCTTACTTGTTATGTTCAATATGATTGGTGGCTTGATCCTGGTCAGTCATGCCTCCAAGCGGTGGTATTCCGCGTGTGGATTTTGGGGGTGTGGCAGATTGGTATCAGAGCCAGGTTTATAGAGAACATGGTTTTAATAAGGGAAAAAAAGTTTTTGTTAAAACCAGACTATAACCTATATACTGTGCTCAACGATCCACAACGACGCTTCGCTCCACGTGCAAGACTCAACATTCTAGGTGGTATGATTTATGTTTACATTGCCTACTTGCTAGATTACATAGAACTTTGCTCATGGTATACCTAGACAAACGTAACAACTATTGCTTGAGAACACTTGTGTGCTTACTCTCTTCTGTCATCGCATTTTCGCGAACCTCTCTCACTTATGTTGCCCTTGACATGAAGATCATGGCTGGACGCGTTAACATGACTCAAGCCCAGTTGACGGTTCTAATTAACGAACAAGTTGCTGCGGCACTTGCAGCCGCACAAGCAGGATGTATACCCTGCAGTCGTAATTCACTCTAGGACCTTTAGATCCTACACCCCTAAACCAACTCCTGTGTTTAACCTTGTCCTGTTCTTATACACAACAGGTCAGCACGCTCAGCCACCTGTTTGCACCTTCAAGACTTTCATGGACTGTCGTCCTAACACATTCAGTGGCACTGAAGGGGCAGTTGGACTCCTCCACTGGTTCGAGAAGCTCGAGTCAGTCTTTGAAATGTGTGAATGCCCTGAGGCTCGTAGGGTGAAGTACGCCACTGGTACTCTCAAAGGCGTCGCATTGACTTGGTGGAACGCACAAGTGCAAATGTTGGGGCTGGTAGCTGCCAATGCCACCCCATGGAACGATTTTAAGGAACTGATCAAGCGGGAATACTGTAGTCGTGATGACATTCACAAGTTGGAAGTGGAGTTCTTTAACCTGAAGATGACGGGGTCAGAGATAGAGGCGTATACGAAAAGGTCAAACGAGCTGGCCATCTTGTGTCCAACTATGGTGGATCCTCCCATCAAGCGCATTGAGTTGTACCTCAAAGGCTTAGTACCAGAAATTCAAAGTCATGTAACATCGGCCAACCTTACTACCATCCAGGATATTACTCGTCTTGCTCATCGCCTCACAGATCAGGCAGTGGAACAGAACAGGCTGCCTAAACGTATCAGTGCTACTACTACCGCTACCACTACTGCTACTCCCAGTGACAACAAGCGAAAATGGGATGGAACCTCCAGCAAGGGTTCAACTTCGGTTCAGTCCCAGGCTCAGCAGCGAAAGACAGATGACTACCAGAGCCCCATTCAGCAGTCTTCTGGTAGTCACGGGCAGGGTGGATATCGAGGAAATCACCCAAGGTGCAACAGATGCAATAGGCACCACAGTGGTCAGTGCAACAAGGGTCGTTTTCAGAGATGTCTCAAGATGGGTCATGAAGCTTAGGATTGCAGGAGCTCACGACCTGCGAATCAGAACCAGCAACAACCACCAGCTCCACGGAACCAGCAGCAGCAACAGCCGCGAGGCAACAGGGGATGCTTTCAGTGTGGTGCGGAAGGCCACTTCAAGCGGGACTGCCCCCAGTTAAACCAGAATCAGAACCACAACAACAATAATTAGGGCAATGGGAACAACAATGGGGGAAACAATAATGACAACGGTGCTAGGGGTCGTGCGTTCGTGCTGGGGCAGGGTGAAGCAAGGAATGATCCTAACGTAGTGATGGGTAAGTTCCTTCTCAATGACTTTTATGTTACTGTTTTATTTGATTCGGGTGCGGATACCAGTTATATGTCTCTGAAAGTTAGTCAAATGCTTAAGCGTACACCAACTCCTTTAAACACCAAACATGTCGTAGAGTTAGCCAATGGTAAAAGTTTAGAAGCCACGTACATAGTCAAGGGTTGTAACATCGCTTTAGCTGGTCAGACTTTCTCCATCGATCTCATTCCTATAGCCTTGGGTCGTTTTGACATCGTCATTGGGATGGATTGGTTGTCCTAACAGCAAGCAGAGATCTTATGCAAAGAGAAGATTGTTCGTATTCCCCGTTCTGGTAAAGAACCTCTCGAAATTCAAGGCGACAAGAGTGGTGCTGTGGTGGGCATCATCTCCTTCCTAAAGGCCCAGAAGTGTTTGCGAAAGGGCCACACAACTATTTTAGCACTTGTCACTGACGCATCATCGAAAGAGAAGAAAATCAAGGATATTCCAGTAGTACGTGACTTTCCTCAAGTGTTTCCTGAAGAATTACCTGGGCTACCGCCTCATCGGCAGGTCGAACTCCAAATCGAGCTAGCTCCTGGAGCAGCGCCCATAGCTCGAGCACCGTATCGTTTAGCTCCATCGGAATTGGAAGAACTATCTACGCAGCTGCAAGAGCTCTTGGATAAAGGTTTTATACGTCCTAGCTCTTCGCCCAGGGGAGCTCCAGTGTTATTTGTGAAGAAGAAAGACGGTACCTTCAGAATGTGCATTGACTATCGTGAACTCAACAAGGTGACCGTGAAGAATCGCTTTCCTCTTCCACGCATTGACGACTTGTTCGACCAATTGCAAGGGTCGAGCTACTATTCGAAAATTGACCTGAGGTCAGGCTACCATCAACTGAGAGTCCGCGACGAGGACATCTCTAAGACAGCATTCGGGACTCGCTATGGACATTACGAGTTCCTGGTTATGCCTTTTGGACTGACAAACGCACCAGCGGTCTTCATGGACCTTATGAACAGAGTATGCAAGCCCTACCAAGACAAGTTTGTTATTGTATTCATCGACGACATTCTGATATACTCTAAGGGTCAGGAGGAACCCGAGCAGCATCTACGACTCATTTTGGAACTCCTTCGAACAGAACAGCTGTACGCCAAGTTTTCAAAATGCGACTTCTAGCTTCGTGAAGTCCACTTTCTAGGCCACGTGGTGAACAAGGATGGGATTCATGTTGATCCATCCAAGGTAGACTCGATTAAGAACTGGCCTGCACCTCGCACACCAACGGAAATACGCCAATTCTTGGGTTTGGCGGGATACTACAGAAGGTTCATTAAAGACTTTTCGAAGATTGCGCAACCTCTTACCTCACTAACGTAGAAGGGCGTTACTTATCGATGGGGTGATGCACAGGAATCAGCTTTTCAGCACTTAAAGGATAGGCTCTGCAGCGCACCTATTCTCTCATTGCCAGAAGGCACGGACGATTTTGTGGTCTATTGTGACGCATCCATTCAGGGCCTTGGATGTGTGTTGATGCAGCTTGACAAGGTCATTGCCTACGCGTCACGTCAACTTAAGGTTCACGAAAGGAATTACACTACACACGATCTAGAGCTGGGAGCTGTTATTTTCGCACTTAAGACATGGAGACATTACCTGTACGGTACCAAGTGCACCATCTACACCGATCGCAGGAGTCTCGAGCATATCTTCAAGCAAAAGGAATTAAACATGCGGCAACGTTGGTGGGTCGAGCTATTGAATGATTACGAATGTGCTATAAAGTACCATCCGGGCAAAGCCAATGTGGTTGTCACACCCCCAAAATCCACACGCGGAGTATAACCGCCTGGAGGCGTGACATGACCAGGATTAAGCCACCAATCATATTGAACAATGTAAATAGTAAATAGTAAATGTAATTCAACCAACCAATATGAAAGGTGTTCCAAAATAAAAGTACAGTTTCAATGTTTAGCGGAAGCATAAATGTAAAACCCAACATAAGTAATAAGTTTGAAATGTCATAAATGTTTAACATGGCATCCACGATCCATGTCCACAACGACTGCGCCTCCCTGTGCAAGCTCCAAGAGTACCTAATGACCTGCAAGGCATGTAACAACGGGTCAACAACAAAGTTGAGCGAGTTCACAGTTGTTTGTTTAGTTATAGTATTCGTTTGGTAAATCATTTGTTCGTTCTGTACCAGGTGTCGTATTAATTCGTATCGGGTCTCCCAGACATGTTTGCGAAGATTAGTGGGGGTTTCCCATGTATCCTAGACTAGTAGTATTTGTATTTGTATCGCGGTCTCCCAGACATGTTTGCGAAGATTAGTATTCGTATCGCGGCCTCCTAGGCATGTGTGCGAAGATTAATGTTTGTATCGCGGCCTCCTAGGCATGTGTGCGAAGATTAGTGGGGGCTTCCCGTGTTTTACTAGTCTAGCTGTATCTATAGGTGTCCTACACCTAACGAGGTCAGTGGTACGTATTTCTGTAGTGATGTAAGTACAAGTAATCATACAATCCCATTCCCAACCTCGGGAATCCCATGCCTTGGTAGGAGTGTGAACTCACCTTGGTTTGCTCGGTATGCTAAGGTATGTGCTCACAGTTAATCAATCAAGTCCTAAAGTATGCATGTGTACATAATCAATTTATATTCACGAAGTTCACGTTTAATTACAGTCACAGTGGATATTGAAGCAGTGATCACCAAACAGCCAAAACACGTATTCAAGCTCATATAAGTCATGCTTTACACTTAACGGCAATTAACTAACTTGGTTAACTCTTAACAGAATCAAATCAGGTTACTGTGCAGTTTACCCATTCGGCGAAACACCCTTGTTTCGCCATGAACCCCTTCGACGAAACACCCATGTTTCGTCGTGACATCCCTCGACGAAACACACTTGTTTCGTCCTGATTGATTTCAGCGAAACACCTTTGTTTCGTCGAGATCGGCGTTCGTTACAACATCCGTTTCGTCATGTCTGTTTTGCCGAGAGTAACGTTTCGTCACGAATGCCAGTTACGTCAACCAGTTAACATCTTTCAACAGTTACGCAATATTACAGAAACCCTAATCATCTACGGCCGTTTCATACTGATATGAAATTATCTGTGACACCCCAGGAAAACCAGTGAACAATGTAACTTACCTAGCTTCCTCAGTGAGTGCGTACCAAATTTCGGGACGAAATTTCTTTTAAGTTGGGGATAATGTGACAACTCGAGTTTCTGACTTTCACTTTCGCATTAAATGCGCGTTGACTTTGACTTTGACTGTTTAGTTGTTGGATTGTGGACTTGAATTATACGAGTTGTGTGTTAATGAAAATATATATATATATACGTTTTGATTATTTGATCGTGCATAGTTGTTTGCTACATTGTGAAACTTGTAAACTAGTTAGCATGAAACACATTACATTACACAAACAACCTTCGAAGGATGTCCACGAAACATGGTGCATGAATCGAAGGATGACGAAACACATCCTTCGATCCGGAAGATCATCCTTCGGATTGATAAGTCTCGAAACATATCATTCGGGCCATGAAGGAATCCTTCGACATCCTTCGGCCCAGTCATTTAATGGGCTTGGCCCATTCCGATGATACGTTTATAACTGAAAATACATGTATCGGTAATTATTATTCTAAAAACCCTAGAGCATCCTTGTGACGGCAATCACAGACTTACGGAGACTCCTTGCTGATCGATCCACTTGTTTACAAATTCCGGTTAGTGTTCAAGGTGTACATGATGTCATGGTTTATCAATTATTTGCTGTACGTGGTTTGTATGCTAACCGGTTACGAATGTTAATGGGATATGAATGTTATAACTGCCTAATCGTTTTGCAATATGTGTTTTTATGATCGGATTTGTACGGTATGAATGTTACGATGGGTTAGCTAGGATATTTGTATTAAACTGCCATGATTGTTATGATATTGTTATTAATCGGCTAACAAATCGAATCCGTTGTGATAATGTATAATGATAAGGTTTGTGGGTTGGTTGTGATATTGTACAATTCGATTTGTGTTATTGATTCGTTGCTCTTGAAATCGGATCGTATAGGATTAAATACTGTTATGGTTCATGTGGGTGAATTTAGGGTTCATAATGTTTATGAAAATAATCCCTGTTTGATCAATTTTTAGGAAACAGAAATGATTGAAATCGTGTTGGTTGATTTTCACGGATAAATTGGAAACTTGAATAAAACGTAACTGATATTATCGAAAGATAATGTATATGCCGAAAGATAATAGTAGTGACCGAAAGATAGTTTGACCGAACCATAATTTGACCGAAGGATAGATTTGATCGAAGGATAGCATGCTTCGAAACGTGACAAAACTGTTGGTCGAAAGATGACTAATGAATCGAAAGATATTAGGGTTTTGATAACGCTTTGAACAGTGGAACATATGTTGAATTAATTTACATGCCATGCTTGGTAATGAACATATTCGTGTAATACTACGTGTTGTACTGATATGCAAACTGACTGCTATGTGAACCAATTAATTGCATGCGTAACATTTCGAGCATGAACTGATTTGCTATACGTGTATACATAGGACGTGATTAATTAACTGTGAGCACTTATTTAGCATACCGAGCAAACCAAGGTGAGTTCACACTCTTACCAAGGCATGGGGTTCCCGGGGTGTTGGGAATGGGATTGAAAGGTTGATTAGATACTCTATTGACACTATGACTAGACTACCACATCACTATCCTCGGTTGTGAAGGATACCTATAGCTACGAGTAGTCTAGTGGTTAGGAAAACGTGGAACACCACCACAGGAAAACGTGGAACACCACCACAGGAAAACGTGGAACACCACCACAGGAAAACGTGGAACACCACCACAGGAAAACGTGGAACACCACCACAGGAAAACGTGGAACACCACCACAGGAAAACGTGGAACACCACCACAGGAAAACGTGGAACACCACCACAGGAAAACGTGGAACACCACCACAGTAAAATATACAAACGGCCCAGTAGAGCCACCTATTACAAATGAACTTACTATTACGCATTTCCTTTATGTGAACTCGCTCAACTAGTTTGTTGACCATTCTGTTACATGCCTTGCAGATCGTTAGGTACTTGGAGCTTGCACTGGAGAAGCGGGTCGTTGTGGACAAGGATTCGTGGTTTCTATGCTGAACCATTATAACATTTGAACTATTTACTATTGTTGGATTATTACTATGCTTCCGCTACACTTTAAAACAATAACATGTTTTGAACACCTTTTGTATTGAACGGATGGTTTTCTTTTATCTTACTTAATACTATATGCATGTTCAATATAATTGGTGGCTTGATCCTGGTCAGTCACGCTCCCAAGCGGTGATACTCCGCAGGTGGATTTTGGGGGTGTGACAGATTGGTATCAGAGCCATTGGTTATAGAGAACTTGGTTTTAATATGGAAAAACGTTTTTATTAAAACCAGACTATAACCAGAACAGTGCTCTCAACGATCCACAACGACGCTTCGCTCCACGTGCAAGACTCGACATCCTAGGTAATAAGGTTTATGTTTATTACCTGCTTGCTAGAATTTGCATAGAACTTTGCTCGTAGTATGCTTACATTACCTTGCTCACAACTTGACATTGCATGAGAATACTTATGTGCTTACACTCTTCTGTCATCGCACTATTCGCGAACCTTTCTCACTTATGTTGCCTTTGATGTGAAGATCAATGGCCGCACGAATTACCATGACTCAAGCCCAGCTAGAGGCTCTCGTTGCTGCGGCAGTTGCAGCCGCCCAAGCAGGTAGTATACCCTGCAGTATAGACACTAGGATCTCTAGATCCTACATTAATTCTCGTACCTAACTTTGCCCTATTCGTACACAATAGGTCAACCCGCTCAGCAACAACCTGGGTGCACATTCAAGAATTTCATGGACTGTCGTCCTAGCTCGTTCAGTGGCACGGAGGGGGCAGTTGGACTCCTCCACTGGTTTGAAAAGCTCGAGTCGGTTTTCGAAATGTGTGAATGCCCTGAGGCTCGCAGGGTGAAGTTCGCCACTGGCACACTTGAAGGGATTGCGCTCACTTGGTGGAACGCACAAGTGCAGATTTTAGGGTTGGCAGCTGCTAACGCCACCCCATGGAACGACTTTAAGGAACTCATCAAGCGTGAGTACTGCACGCGTGAAGATATTCATAAGTTGGAGGATGAGCTTTATAATCTGAAGATGGTCGGATCGGAAATTGAAGCGTATACTAAACGGTCGAATGAGTTGGCTGTGTTATGTCCAACTATGGTGGACCCTCCTTACAAGCGTATTGAGTTGTATCTCAAAGGTTTGGTGCCAGAAATACAGAGCCACGTTACCTCGGCTAACCTCAACAATATCCAGGAAATACAGCGTCTCGCTCATCGCATCACCGATCAGGCAGTGGATCAGAATAAACTGCCGAAGCGTATCAGTGCTACCGCTACCGCTACTGCTACTACTACACTTGCCACTCCCAGCGATAGTAAGAGAAAATGGGAGGGGGATTCTAGCAAGGGATCAGCATCGGTACAGTCGCAGTCTCAGCAGCGAAAGACGGACAGCTACCAGAGTCCAAGTCAGCACTCCTCTAGCAGTCATAAACAAGGAGGGTATCGAGGAAACCTTCCAAAGTGTAACACCTGCAACAAACATCACAGTGGCCAGTGCAATAAGGTTCGTTGTCAAAGATGCCTCAAGATGGGTCATGAGGCCAAAGACTGTAGGAGTCCACGGCCTGCAAATCAGAACCAGCAACTCCCACCGCCAGCTCCACAGAACCAGCAGCAGCAACCACAGCGTGGAAACCGGGGATGTTTCCAGTGTGGGGCAGAAGGACACTACAAACGCGATTGTCCTCAGTTGAACCAGAATCAGAACCACAACAATAACCAGGGCAACGGGAACAACGACAACAACGGGGGAAACAACAATAACAATGGCAACGAGGCAAGAGGTCGAGTTTTCATGTTAGGAGGAGGAGACGCAATGAACGCTAATTGAACTTATGACTTCTTTTTGGGGTTTTTCATTATTATGTTTCCGCTATTCGAACAAAGTTTGGTTTGAACATCAAATGTTTTGGGTTTTATGAATTATTTCAACTACTATATTTTATGATTGATGTGATAAATGGTTTGATATTATTGAACACACCCGCCGTATTTATGGACATTACGAACAGAGTGTGCAAACCCTACCTAGACAAAATGTTCTTGACTCCATCAACGACATTCTGATCTACTCCAAGAGTCAGGAGGAGCACGAGCAGCATCTTCGTCTTATTTTGGAACTCCTTCGGAAGGAACAGTTGTACGCCAAGCTTTCTAAATGCGACTTCTGGCTTCGTGAAGTCCACTTCTTAGGCCACGTAGTGAACAAGGATGGGATACATGACGATCCATCCAAGGTAGATTCGATCAGAAACTGGCCTGCACCGCGTACACCGACAGAAATACGTCAATTCTTGGGTCTGGCAGGTTACTACAGACGGTTTATTAGAGACTTTTCAAAGATCACGCAACCACTTACGCTACTGACACAGAAGGGTGTTACCTATCGCTGGGGAGAGCCCCAGGAGACTGCTTTTCAGCACCTAAAGGATAGACTTTGCAGTGCACCTATCCTCTCATTGCCAGAGGGCACAGACGACTTCGTGGTTTATTGTGATGCATCCATTCGGGGACTGGGATGTGTGTTAATGCAGCGCGACAAGGTTATCGCTTACGCCTCTCGTCAACTCAAGGTTCACAAGCGCAACTACACGTCGCACGATTTAGAGCTGGGAGCTGTTGTTTTCGCGCTTAAGATATGGCGACACTACCTGTACGGTACCAGGTGCACGATTTACACCGATCACAGGAGTCTCGAGCATATCCTTAAGCAAAAGGATTTGAATATGCGTCAACGCAGATGGGTTGAACTTCTAAACGACTATGAATGCGCCATCAAGTATCATTCAGGCAAGGCCAATGTTGTGGCTGATGCCCTCAGTCGGAAAGACACTATACCTAAGCGCGTGCGAGCGCTACAGCTTACTATTCAGTCCAGTCTTCCTGCACAGATACGAGCTGCTCAGATAGAAGCACTAAAGCCCGAAAACGTCAAGGCTGAAGCCTTGCGCGGTTCAAGGCAACAAATGGAACAAAAGGAAGACGGCGCCTACTATGTAACGGGGCGTATTTGGATCCCACTTTATGGCGGCTTACGCGAACTTGTGATGGATGAAGCGCACAAGTCTCGCTACTCGGTACATCCAGGGTCGGATAAGATGTACCACGATATCAGAACAACTTATTGGTGGCCAAACATGAAAGCTCTTATCGCAACTTACGTCGGCAAGTGTTTAACTTGTGCAAGGGTTAAAATCGAGTACCAGAAACCATCAGGCCTGCTTCAGCAGCCTAAGATACCGCAATGGAAATGGGAAGAAATTTCCATGGATTTCGTTACGGGCTTACCTAGATCCCAGCGTGGGAATGACACTATTTGGGTGATCGTTGATCGGCTCACAAAGTCTGCTCACTTCTTGGCTATCAAAGAAACGGATAAGTTTTCTACCCTAGCAGACATCTACATGAAAGAAGTTGTTTCGAGGCACGGAGTGCCCACCTCTATTATTTCGGATCGCGATGCACGATTCACGTCAGAGCTTTGGCAAGCGATGCACAAATCTTTCGGCTCACGATTAGACATGAGCACAGCATATCATCCTCAGACGGATGGGCAGTCTGAGCGAACTATCCAAACCCTTGAAGACATGCTTCGGGCATGTGTCATTGATTTCGGCAACGGCTGGGAAAAGCATCTCCCTTTGGTGGAGTTCTCGTACAATAACAGTTACCATACCAGCATCCAAGCCGCTCCATTTGAGGCATTGTACGGACGTAAATGCCGGTCACCTCTCTGTTGGGCAGAGGTGGGGGATAGTCAAATTACGGGTCCAGAGATTGTAGTGGACGCCACAGAAAAGATAGCACAGATACGACAACGCATGGCGGCAGCACGCGACCGTCAGAAAGCCTACGCGGACAAGCGTAGAAAACCATTGGAATTTGAGGTCGGGGACCGGGTTTTATTGAAAGTTTCACCCTGGAAGGGTGTGGTACGTTTTGGCAAACGAGGCAAACTAAATCCGCGGTACGTCGGACCATTCGAAATTACAGAAAAGATTGGCAAGGTAGCCTACAAGTTGAACCTACCAGCTGAACTCGGAGCAGTTCACAATGTCTTTCACATATCGAACTTAAAGAAGTGCCTATCAGATGAAAACCTCATCATTCCTTTTAAGGAACTCACTATCGACGAGCGGTTGCAGTTCGTCGAGGAACCAGTTGAAATCACGGACCGGGATGTTAAGGTCCTCAAACACAAGAGAATCCCTCTTGTTCGAGTTCGTTGGAACTCCCAGCGTGGTCCAGAGTATACCTGGGAACGCGAAGACCAGATAAAAGAAAAGTATCCCCAGTTATTCGAAACCAATGCATCCACTTCTGAGGCTGAAGCTACTACTACTGAATTTCGGGACGAAATTCCAAATCAACGGGGGGATGATGTGACACCCCAGGAAAACCAGTGAACAATGTAACTTACCTAGCTTCCTCAGTGAGTGCGTACCAAATTTCGGGACGAAATTTCTTTTAAGTTGGGGATAATGTGACAACTCGAGTTTCTGACTTTCACTTTCGCATTAAATGCGCGTTGACTTTGACTTTGACTGTTTAGTTGTTGGATTGTGGACTTGAATTATACGAGTTGTGTGTTAATGAAAATATATATATATATACGTTTTGATTATTTGATCGTGCATAGTTGTTTGCTACATTGTGAAACTTGTAAACTAGTTAGCATGAAACACATTACATTACACAAACAACCTTCGAAGGATGTCCACGAAACATGGTGCATGAATCGAAGGATGACGAAACACATCCTTCGATCCGGAAGATCATCCTTCGGATTGATAAGTCTCGAAACATATCATTCGGGCCATGAAGGAATCCTTCGACATCCTTCGGCCCAGTCATTTAATGGGCTTGGCCCATTCCGATGATACGTTTATAACTGAAAATACATGTATCGGTAATTATTATTCTAAAAACCCTAGAGCATCCTTGTGACGGCAATCACAGACTTACGGAGACTCCTTGCTGATCGATCCCCTTGTTTACAAATTCCGGTTAGTGTTCAAGGTGTACATGATGTCATGGTTTATCAATTATTTGCTGTACGTGGTTTGTATGCTAACCGGTTACGAATGTTAATGGGATATGAATGTTATAACTGCCTAATCGTTTTGCAATATGTGTTTTTATGATCGGATTTGTACGGTATGAATGTTACGATGGGTTAGCTAGGATATTTGTATTAAACTGCCATGATTGTTATGATATTGTTATTAATCGGCTAACAAATCGAATCCGTTGTGATAATGTATAATGATAAGGTTTGTGGGTTGGTTGTGATATTGTACAATTCGATTTGTGTTATTGATTCGTTGCTCTTGAAATCGGATCGTATAGGATTAAATACTGTTATGGTTCATGTGGGTGAATTTAGGGTTCATAATGTTTATGAAAATAATCCCTGTTTGATCAATTTTTAGGAAACAGAAATGATTGAAATCGTGTTGGTTGATTTTCACGGATAAATTGGAAACTTGAATAAAACGTAACTGATATTATCGAAAGATAATGTATATGCCGAAAGATAATAGTAGTGACCGAAAGATAGTTTGACCGAACCATAATTTGACCGAAGGATAGATTTGATCGAAGGATAGCATGCTTCGAAACGTGACAAAACTGTTGGTCGAAAGATGACTAATGAATCGAAAGATATTAGGGTTTTGATAACGCTTTGAACAGTGGAACATATGTTGAATTAATTTACATGCCATGCTTGGTAATGAACATATTCGTGTAATACTACGTGTTGTACTGATATGCAAACTGACTGCTATGTGAACCAATTAATTGCATGCGTAACATTTCGAGCATGAACTGATTTGCTATACGTGTATACATAGGACGTGATTAATTAACTGTGAGCACTTATTTAGCATACCGAGCAAACCAAGGTGAGTTCACACTCTTACCAAGGCATGGGGTTCCCGGGGTGTTGGGAATGGGATTGAAAGGTTGATTAGATACTCTATTGACACTATGACTAGACTACCACATCACTATCCTCGGTTGTGAAGGATACCTATAGCTACGAGTAGTCTAGTGGTTAGGAAAACGTGGAACACCACCACAGGAAAACGTGGAACACCACCACAGGAAAACGTGGAACACCACCACAGGAAAACGTGGAACACCACCACAGGAAAACGTGGAACACCACCACAGGAAAACGTGGAACACCACCACAGGAAAACGTGGAACACCACCACAGGAAAACGTGGAACACCACCACAGTAAAATATACAAACGGCCCAGTAGAGCCACCTATTACAAATGAACTTACTATTACGCATTTCCTTTATGTGAACTCGCTCAACTAGTTTGTTGACCATTCTGTTACATGCCTTGCAGATCGTTAGGTACTTGGAGCTTGCACTGGAGAAGCGGGTCGTTGTGGACAAGGATTCGTGGTTTCTATGCTGAACCATTATAACATTTGAACTATTTACTATTGTTGGATTATTACTATGCTTCCGCTACACTTTAAAACAATAACATGTTTTGAACACCTTTTGTATTGAACGGATGGTTTTCTTTTATCTTACTTAATACTATATGCATGTTCAATATAATTGGTGGCTTGATCCTGGTCAGTCACGCTCCCAAGCGGTGATACTCCGCAGGTGGATTTTGGGGGTGTGACATTATCGTTCACATAGAGATAGTTAACCAATACATACTATAACAACCAACATCTAGCATGAACCCTAGATCATAAGATGGCCATACGCAACCTAATTCACAACATGTGCGGATCCGATGATCATGTTTCTCTTAATCACCACGCCACCGATAACATACAAAGTCAACATCAACCAACACATCGGAACAGTCAAGCACTCAAGAACAACATCACATATATTACGACACCATGATTCTGAATTCATAATGTTTACTAACCCTAACCTAGACACACAAGGGCACCAGTTAACAGAGATATATATATATATATATATACAGTAGGGTTTTACACTAACCGATTCGAGATGAACAAGTAAGAATTCAAGAGAGGAAGATGATGGTGAGAAATGGCTATTGCCGTCGCACAGAGAGTTCTAGGGTTTTCTGATTGCTCAAAAGTGTGACGAATGGAAAAGAATACTTGTTAAATATTTCGCGTAACGAGTTGGGCCCTTACTGGGCCTCGGCGAATCGTGGGCCGGTGAAACACCAGTTTCGTCGGAGAGGTTGTGACGAAACAACCTTTGTTTCGTCGGGATGTTCTTGGCGAAACGCACTTGTTTCGTCGAGTTGGTTCGGGGTGTAAAGTTTAAAGTTTCTAACTTCTAAACAGATTAACAAACAAGTTATCAGCTTGAATCACATAACACAATATTCACAATACATTTAGCATGACACAAACGTGTGCGGTTACAAAGCAAACAAATCATATAAACCACCAACTTAACAATTTAACATGCATTTAATGCGAAAATAGAATCTTGGAAACTCGAGTTGTCACATTATCCCCAACTTGAAAGAAATTTCGTCCCGAAATTTAGCATGCGGTTACTGAGGAAGCTAGTTGTGTTGTGTAGTTTACTGGTTTTCCTAGGGTGTCACATCATCCCCCCGTTGATTTGGAATTTCGTACCGAAATTCTGTAGTAGCTTCAGCCTCAGTAGTAGTTGCATTGTTCTTGAATAACTGGGGATATTTAAGTTCCATTTGGTCTTCTCGTTCCCAGGTAAACTCTGGGCCACGACGGGAGTTCCAACGAACTCGAACAAGAGGTATTCTGGTGTGCTTGAGGACCTTAACATCCCGATCCGTGATTTCAACTGGTTCTTCGACGAAATGTAACTGTTCGTCGATAGTGAGCTCCTTCAAAGGAATTACGAGGGTCTCATCTGACAGACACTTCTTCAGATTCGACACGTGGAAAACGTTGTGAACTGCACCGAGTTCTGTTGGTAGGTTCAGTTTGTAGGTCACTTTGCCTATTCTTTCTATGATTTCGAACGGTCCGACATACCGCGGATTGAGCTTGCCTCGTTTGCCAAAACGAACTACACCCTTCCAAGGTGAGACTTTGAGTAGCACTCGATCCCCAATCTGGAACTCGAGTGGTTTCCTGCGCTTTTCAGCGTAGCTTTTCTGACGGTCGCGAGCTGCCGCCATTCGTTGTCGTATCTGTGCAATCCGTTCAGTAGCATCAACTACAAGTTCTGGACCCGTGATCTGACTATCGCCCACCTCTGCCCAACAGAGAGGTGATCGGCATTTACGCCCGTATAATGCCTCGAATGGAGCGGCTTGAATGCTGGTGTGGTAACTGTTATTGTACGAAAACTCCACTAAAGGGAGGTGTTTTTCCCAGCTGTTGCCGAAGTCGATTACACATGCACGTAGCATGTCTTCCAGACTTTGAATAGTGCGTTCAGACTACCCATCCGTCTGAGGGTGATAAGCTGTGCTCATGTCTAATCGTGAGCCAAAAGATTTGTGCATCGCTTGCCACAGTTCGGAAGTAAATCGTGCATCCCGATCGGAGATAATGGAGGTTGGCACCCTGTGCCTCAAGAACTTATCCGTTTCCTTGATAGCCAAGAAGTGTGCAGACTTTGTGAGTCGATCCACGGTCACCCAAATAGTATCATTCCCACGTTGAGATCTAGGCAGGCCAGTAACAAAATCCATGGAAATTTCCTCCCATTTCCATTGTGGTATCTTTGGTTGTTGAAGTAGGCTTGATGGTTTCTGGTATTCCGTCTTGATTCTTGCACAAGTCAAACACTTGCCGACGTAAGTTGCTATGTGGGCTTTCATGCTAGGCCACCAATATGTAGTTCTGAGATCGTGGTACATTTTATCCGAACCTGGATGTACCGAGTAGTGAGACTTATGTGCTTCATCCATTACAAGCTCGCGTAAGTTGCCATAAAGTGGGACCCAGATGCGTCCTGTTACGTAATAAGCGCCGTCTTCCTTTTGTTCTAACCGCTGCCTTGAGCCGCGTAAGGCTTCAGCCCTGACTTTTCCTGGTTTCAATGCTTCTACCTGAGCATTTCGTATCTGTGCCGGAAGACTAGACTGAATGGTAAGTTGTAATGCACGCACGCGTCTAGGTGCAGTATCTTTTCGACTGAGGGCGTCAGCCACAACATTGGCTTTGCCTGGATGGTACTTGATGGCACATTCGCAATCATTAAGTAGCTCGACCCATCGACGTTGGCGCATGTTCAATTCCTTTTGCTTGAAGATATGCTCGAGACTCCTGTGATCGGTGTAGATAGTGCACTTGGTACCGTACAGGTAATGTCTCCATATCTTAAGCGCGAAAATCACGGCTCCCAGCTCTAAATCGTGTGTAGTGTAATTCCGTTTGTGAATCTTAAGTTGGTGCGAAGCGTAGGCAATGACTTTATCCCGTTGCATCAATATGCAACCAAGACCCTGTATTGATGCGTCGCAATAAACCACGAAATCGTCTGTGCCCTCTGGCAATGAGAGAATAGGTGCGCTGTAGAGTCTATCCTTTAAGTGCTGAAAAGCTGTTTCCTATGTATTACCCCAACGATAAGTAATACCTTTCTGTGTCAGTAGTGTAAGCGGTTGTGCAATCTTTGAGAAGTCTTTGATGAACCTTCTGTAGTAACCTGCCAAACCCAAGAATTGACGAATTTCTGTTGGTGTACGCGGTGCAGGCCAATTTCTGATCGAATCTACGTTGGATGGATCAACATGTATCGCATCCTTGTTTACCACGTGGCAGAAGAGTGGACTTCACGAAGCTCGCATTTTGAAAACTTGGCGTACAGCTACTCTGATCGAAGGAGTTCCAAAATAAGTCGTAAATGCTGCTCGTGTTCCTCCTGACTCTTAGAGTAGATCAGAATGTCGTCGATAAATACAATCACGAATTCGTCCAAGTACGGTTTGCACACTCTGTTCATAAGATCCATGAAGACTGCAGGCACGTTTGTTAATCCGAATGGCATGACTAGGAATTCGTAGTGGTCGTAGCGAGTTCTAAATGTTGTTTTGGAGACGTCCTCATTCCGGACTCTTAGTTGATGGTAGTCTGACCTCAGATCTATCTTTGAATAGTAGCTCGACCCTTTTAGCTGATCAAATAAGTCATCAATACGTGGCAGAGGGTAGCGATTCTTTACGGTTACCTTGTTAAGTTCACGGTAATCTATGCACATACGGAAGGTACCGTCTTTCTTCTTTACAAACAACACTGGAGCTCCCCAAGGCGAAGAGCTAGGACGAATAAAACCTTTATCCAAAAGTTCTTGCAGTTGCTTGGACAACTCTTCTAATTCGGTTGGGGCCAATCGGTATGGTGCACGAGCTATTGGGGCTGCTCCTGGGGCTAGGTCGATCTGGAATTCGACCTGGCGATGAGGCGGTAGCGCAGGTAAATCTTCAGGAAACACTTGAGGAAAATCGCGTACTATTGGAATATCCTCTAATCTCTTCTCTTTCGTTGATGCGTCAGTAACAAGTGCCAAAATGGCAGTGTGGCCCTTTCGCAAACACTTCTGGGCCTTCAGGAAGGAGATGATGCCAACCACGGCACCACTCTTGTCACCTTGAACTTCGAGAGGTTCCTTGCCCGAACGGGGAATACGAACAATCTTCTCCTTGCATAAGATCTCTGCTTGTTGTTGGGATAACCAATCCATACCGATGACGATGTCGAAACTACCCAGAACTATGGGAATGAGATCGATAGAGAAAGCCTGACCAGCGAGGATAAGATTACAACCCTGAACTATGTGTGTGGCCTCTAGACTTTTACCGTTAGCTAATTCTACGACATGCTTGGTGTTCAAAAGTGTTGGTGTGCGATTGAGCATTTGACAAACTTTCAGAGACATATAACTGGTATCCGCACCCGAATCAAATAAAACAGTAACATAAAAGTCGTCAAGAAGAAACTTACCTATCACCACGTTAGGATCATTCCTTGCGTCACCCTGACCTAGCACAAACGCACGACCTATGGTGCCATTATTTCCATCATTGTTTCCCCCGTTGTTGTTCCCATTGCCCTGATTATTGTTGTTGTTATTCTGGTTCTGGTTTAAATGAGGGCAATCCCGCTTGAAGTGGCCTTCAGCACCACATTGAAAGCATCCCCTATTGCCTCGTTGCTGCTGGTTTCGTGGAGCGGGTGGTTGTTGTTGTTGGTTCTGATTCGCAGGCCGTGAACTCCTGCAATCTTTAGCCTCATGACCCATCTCGAAACACCTCTGACAACGACCCTTGTTGCATTGGCCATTGTGATGCCTGTTGCATGTGTTGCACCTTGGGAGGTTTCCTCGGTATCCACCCTGTCTTTGACTACCAGAAAATTGCTGACCAGGGCTCTGGTAGTTATCAGTCTTTCGCTGCTGTGCCTGAGACTGAGCTGTAGCTGAACCCTTGCTGGAATCCCCATCCCATTTCCGTTTGTTGTCACTGGGAGTAGCGGAAGTAGTAGCATTAGCAGCACTGATACGTTTGGGCAGCTTGTTCTGTTCCACTGCCTGATCTGTGATGCGATGAGCTAGGCGTGTAATATCCTGGATATTAGCAAGGTTAGCCGATGTCACAAGACTTTGAATTTCTGGTACCAGTCCTTTGAGATACAACTCAATGCGCCTGATAGAGGGGTCCACCATGGTTGGACACAAGATGGCCAGCTCGTTTGACCTTTTCGTATATGCCTCAATCTCTGACCCCGTCATTTTCAGATTAAAGAACTCCACTTCCATCTTGTGGATGTCATCACGTGTACAGTATTCCCGCTTGATTAGTTCCTTGAAATCATTCCAAGGGGTGGCGTTAGCTGTGACAACTCGAGTTTCCAAGATTCTACTTCCGCCTTAAGTGCACGTTAACTGTTTAGTTGTTTGATTGTTGCTTTGTAACTGTACGTTGGATTATATATTGAGAAGTTGTTTGATATGATTACTCCTGTAATGTGATTAAGGTGTTTTCATGTATGCTGTTTGAAAACTTAAATTACTTAAACCTTGGAAAGGCCCGACGAAACAAAGTGTTTCGCCATAACCAATATCGACAAAACGAAGCCTGGTTCGTCACCTCCATCTCGATGAAACAAAGTGTTTCGTCATCCTTGTCACGACGAAACGGGCGTTTCGCCGGCCCACGATTCGCTGAAGCCCATTAAGGGCCCAACACGTTAATTCAAATATTAAAACGTGAAATGATTTCAGTTTCACACCTTCCGAACAAAAATCAGAAACCCTAGAGCTCTCTTTCTCTGTTGACGGCAATTACGTGTCCTCGCATCTTTCTCTAATCGATCAAGTTATTACTGTCACACCCCCAAAATCCACACGCGGAGTATCACCGCTTGGGAGCGTGACTGACCAGGACCAAGCCACCAATCATATAGAACATTGTATAAAGTAAAAGTAATTGCAGTATAATTCAGAACAAATCCATATGAAAGGTGTTTCCAAAACATAAGCCAGTTATCAATGTTTAGCGGAAGCGTATATATAAAAATATCCAATGTAAAAGTGTATCAAGTATCATATGGGTTCCATATGATGTTCACGATCCAAGTCCACAACGACCGCGCCTCCAGTGCAAGCTCCCAGTACCTAACGATCTGCGAGGCATGTAAAGGAAAGGATCAACAAAATAGTTGAGCGAGTTCACAGTACGTAAATGCGTAATAGTAAGTAACGGGTGGCTCTACCGGGCCAATAGTAAGTTATACAGGTGGGGGCTTCCCATGTTAAGTGACCACTAGACTATTCGTATTATGACCACGTAGGTGTTATCCCAACCTACGGAAGAAGTAAGTAATGCGTACACGTATGTCTTACGTGCGTATCCTTTGTATCGAGGATAGTAATTTGCATATGACCACGTAGGTGTTATCCCAACCTACGGAAGAAGTAAGTAATGCGTACACGTATGTCTTACGTGCGTATCCTTTGTATCAAGGATAGTAATTGGCATCTGACCACGTAGGTGTTATCCCAACCTACGGAACCACGTAGGTGTTTTCCAACCTACGGAACCGTCCTGACATCCGAGGACTATGATAGGTGATAGTCTAGGAAAAGCGTAGTGTATGTACGTTATTAGTTTATCATCAAGCCTTTAACCCATTCCCACAACCCGGGAATCCCATGCCTTAGTAAGAGTGTGAACTCACCTTGGTTTGCTCGGTATGCTAGGTTATGTACTCACAAGTAATTAATCACGTCCTATTGTATGCATGTATAACAAATCAGTTCATGTTCGCAATGATACGTATGCAAATCGAGTGTCACACAATTGCAAATGTAAACATTCATCATCAAGCATGGCATGTCAAGTAAATCAAACATACATTCCACTATCTTTCGAAAGATGTTTATAACCTACCATCCTTCGAATCCAACCTTATCTTTCGACACATTAGTGATCCTTCGACACATACTAAATATCACAGTTACCTTTCGGACTGGTTGTTATGTTTCGAACCACCAGTCATCTTTCGACCAAATGGCATCTTTCGGTCAACCTAATTATGTTTCGGTCAATTCTATCCTTCGGTCAACAGATATCTTTCGGTCACAACTATGCTTCGACAACTATGTTTCGACTACAAGTATCTTTCGACACATATCAGTTACGTCAACAACAGTTACAATTTCAGAAACCCTAATCATGCTAACAGCCGTCAACAACATTGTCGATCAAACAACAATCATGCAGCAATCATAGGATCAAATCATCAACCAATCCAAATCATCATCTATGTGTCATGTAAACATAATTATCATTTGGTTCAACAATCTAACATACATCTATACGCATATCATCCAGTTGCTTAGCATAACGTATTACATAATCGAACACTATTGACATGCTAATCTGTTTTCGAAATCTAATCAAATCAATATCATTCAACCCATTCAATACTATGCATTCGATCCTATCAATCTAGATCAACATGTATTTCGTATGCAGTTACATAATAAATTAATCATGTATGATGAAATCAAGAACAAAACACGTAAATCACTAACCGAAGTTAAGAATGAACAGCACAAGAGATTTGGCTTCGGATGTTGAGGGTTTGCCGTCGCACACACACACAAAGGAGCTAGGGTTTTTCTTAGGAAATCCTTATCAGTTTACATGCATTCCCATATTTAAACGTATCACAGAAATGGGCCAAGCCCATCAGAAAAGACTGGGCCGAAGGATCTGGACCTAGTCGAAGGATAGGTTTCGTGGCCGAAGAATGTCGAAGGATAAAGTCCCTGGGTCGAAGGATATGTTTCGAGATCCTTCGAACCGACAGTTGATCCTTCGATTCGAAGGATATCCTTCGTGATCCTTCGATCTGCATGTCAAGTTTCGAGTTCTATACTAAGTGTTTTTAATAATAATAATTCTAATATTATTTTCTACCACAACAAGTAATCACATATAGGCAAAACAACAATACGTTTCATTAAAACACCACGCGTACAATTCAAGTTCACAATCCAAACAACTAAGCAGTCTAAGTCAACGCGCATTTAATGCGAAAACGAAAGTCAGAAACTCGAGTTGTCACATTATCCCCAACTAATTGGAAATTTCGTCCCGAAATTTGGTATGCACTCACTGAGGAAGCTAGGTAAGCTGTATCGTTTACTGGTTTTCCTGGGGTGTCACATCATCCCCCCGTTGATTTGGAATTTCGTCCCGAAATTCAGTAGTAGTAGCTTCAGCCTCAGTAGTGGTTGTATTGGTTTCGAATATCTGGGGTACTTTTCTGTCATCTAATCCTCGCGTTCCCAGGTGTACTCTGGGCCACGTCGGGAGTTCCAACGAACTCGAACAAGAGGGATTCTCTTGTGTTTGAGGACCTTCACATCCCGGTCCGTGATTTCAAGTGGTTCCTCGACGAACTGCAACCGCTCGTCGATAGTGAGTTCCTTAAAAGGAACTATGAGGGTCTCATCTGACAGACACTTCCTCAGATTCGACACGTGGAATACGTTGTGAACTGCACCGAGTTCAGCTGGTAGGTTCAACTTGTAGGCTACCTTGCCAATCTTTTCTGTAATTTCGAATGGTCCGACGTACCGCGGATTTAGTTTGCCCCGTTTGCCAAAACGTACCACACCCTTCCAGGGTGAAACTTTCAATAAAACCCGGTCCCCGACCTCAAATTCCAATGGCTTTCTACGCTTGTCCGCGTAGGCTTTCTGACGGTCGCGTGCTGCCGCCATGCGTTGTCGTATCTGTGCAATCTTTTCTGTGGCGTCCACTACAATCTCTGGACCCGTAATTTGACTATCCCCCACCTCTGCCCAACAGAGAGGTGACCGGCATTTACGTCCGTACAATGCCTCAAATGGAGCGGCTTGAATGCTGGTATGGTAACTGTTATTGTACGAGAACTCCACCAAAGGGAGATGTTTTTCCCAGCCGTTGCCGAAATCAATGACACATGCCCGAAGCATGTCTTCAAGTGTTTGGATCGTACGCTCAGACTGTCCATCCGTCTGAGGGTGATAGGTTGTGCTCATGTCTAGCCGTGAGCCAAAAGATTTATGCATTGCTTGCCATAGTTCCGACGTGAATCGTGCATCGCGATCCGAAATGATAGAATTTGACACTCCGTGCCTTGAAACAACTTCTTTCATGTAGATGTCTGCTAGGGTAGAAAACTTATCCGTTTCTTTGATTGCCAAGAAGTGAGCAGACTTTGTGAGTCGATCAACTATGACCCATATTGTATCGTTTCCATGCTGAGATCTGGGTAAACCCGTGACGAAATCCATGGAAATTTCTTCCCATTTCCATTGAGGTATCTTAGGCTGCTGAAGTAAGCCAGCTGGTTTCTGATATTCAACCTTGACTCTCGCACCGGTCAAGCATTTTCCACGTACGTAGCGATGTGGGCCTTCATGCTAGGCCAGCAATAAGTAGTTCTGATGTAGTGATACATCTTGTCCGACCCTAGATGTACCGAGTAGCGAGACTTGTGAGCTTCATCCGTTACAAGTTCGCGTAGACCGTCGTAAAGTGGGACCCAAATACGCCCCGTTAGATAGTAGGCGCCGTCTGCCTTCTGTTCCATCTGTTGTCGTGAGTCGCGTAAGGCTTCAGTCTTGACGTTTTCAGGCTTCAGTGCTTCTATCTGAGCAGCTCGTATCTGTGCTGGAGGACTAGACTGAATCGTAAGCTGTAGCGCTCGCACGCGCTTAGGTAGAGTGTCCTTCCGACTGAGGGCGTCTGCCACAACATTGACTTTGTCTGGATGGTACATGATGGCGTATTCGTAGTCGCTAAGTAGTTCAACCCATCTTCGTTGACGCATGTTCAAATCCTTCTGCTTAAGGATATGCTCGAGACTCCTGTGATCGGTGTAAATCGTGCACTTGGTACCGTACAGGTAGTGTCGCCATATCTTAAACGCGAAAACAACAGCTCCCAGCTCTAAATCGTGCGTCGTATAGTTCCGTTCATGAACCTTGAGTTGCCGAGAAGCGTAGGCTATCACTTTATCACGTTGCATCAACACACATCCAAGACCCTGGATGGATGCATCACAGTATACCACGAAGTCATCTGTGCCCTCTGGCAATGAGAGAATAGGTGCGCTGCAGAGCCTATCCTTTAAGTACTGAAAAGCGGTTTCCTGAGAATCTCCCCAACGGTAGGTGACACCTTCCTGTGTCAGCATTGTAAGCGGCTGCGCGATCTTGAAGAAGTCTTTGATAAATCACCTGTAGTAACCCGCCAAACCCAAGAATTGGCGTATCTCTGTTGGTGTACGCGGTGCTGGTCTGTTCCTGATCGAATCTATCTTGGATGGATCGACATGGATCGCATCCCTGTTCACTACATGGCCTAAGGAGTGGACTTCACGTATCCAGAAGTCGCATTTAGAAAACTTGGCGTACGTTTGCTCCTTCCGAAAAGTTCCAAGATAAGACGTAAGTGTTGCTCATGTTCTTCCTGACTCTTGGAGTAGATCAGAATGTCGTTGATGGAGACAAGGACAATTTGTCCAGGTAGGGTTTGCACACCCTGTTCATAAGGTCCATAAATACGGCAGGTGCGCTCAATAATATCAAACCATTCATCATATCAAACATGAAGTATAGCAGTTAAAATAATTCATAAAACCCAACATGATTAATGTTCAAACCAAACTTTGTTTGAGTAGCGTAAACATAATAATAAAAATCCAAGACAAGTTATGAGTTCAATTAGCGTTCATTGCGTCTCCTCCTCCTAACATGAAAACTCGACCTCTTGCCTCGTTGCCATTGTTATTGTTGTTTCCCCCGTTGTTGTTGTTATTGTTCCCGTTGCCCTGATTGTTGTTGTTGTTGTTCTGGTTCCTGTTTAGCTGCGGGCAGTGTCTCTTGATGTGACCTTCAGCACCACAATTATAGCACCCCTTGTTGCCCTGTTGCTGATTCTGCTGAGCGTGTGGCTGCTGCTGACCCTGGTTCTGGTTCGCAGGACGAGGGCTCCTGCAGTCTTTGGCCTCATGACCCATCTTGAGGCATCTTTGACAACGACCTCTGTTACACTGGCCGCTGTGGTGCCTGTTGCAGTTGTTACATTTCGGAAGATTTCCCCGATATCCTCCCTGTTTGTGACTACCCGAAGAGTGCTGACTGGGGCTTTGATAACCTTCAGTCTTTCGTTGCTGAGCCTGGGACTGGACTGACGCTGATGCTTTACTTGAATCCCCCTCCCATTTTCGCTTATTGTCACTGGGAGTAGCAGTAGTAGCAGACGTAGTAGCAGTAGCAGTAGCGCTGATGCGCTTAGGCAGGCGATTCTGATCCACGGCCTGATCTGTGATGCGATGAGCGAGACGCTGGATCTCCTGGATGTTGTCGAGGTTAGCTGAGGTAACATGGCTCTGAATTTCTGGAGCCAAACCTTTGAGATACAACTCGATACGCTTGTATGGAGGGTCCACCATAGTTGGACACAGCACGGCCAGCTCATTTGACCGTTTAGTATACGCTTCAATCTCTGATCCAACCATTTTCAGATTATACAGCTCGTCTTCCAACTTGTGAATATCTTCACGTGTACAATACTCTCTCTTGATAAGTTCTTTGAATTCGTTCCAGGGTGTGGCGTTAGCAGCTGCCAACCCGAATATCTGCACTTGCGCGTTCCACCAAGTTAACGCGATTCCCTCTAGGGTACCGGTAGCGTATTTCACCCTGCGTTCCTCAGGGCATTCACACATTTCGAATACTGATTCTAGCTTCTCGAACCAGTGAAGGAGTCCAACTGCTCCTTCTGTGCCGCTAAACGTGCTGGGACGGCATTCCATAAAGTTCTTGAATGTGCAGGCAGGTTGTTGCTGAGCGGGTTGACCTATTGTGTACGAATAGGGCAAAGTTAAATACGAGAATTAATGTAGGATCTAAAGATCCTAGTGCCTATACTGCAGGGTATACTACCTGCTTGGGCGGCTGCAACTGCCGCAGCAACGAGAGCCTCTAGCTGGGCTTGAGTCATGGTAATTCGTGCGGCCATTGATCTTCAAATCAAAGGCAAGGTAAGTAAGAAAAAGGGTTCGCGAGTAGTGCGATGACAGAAGAGTGTAGGCACGTAAGTGTTCTCAAGCAATAACAAGTTGTGAGCAAGGTAATGTAAGCATACTACGAGCAAAGTTCTATGCAAATTCTAGCATGTAGGCAATAAACATAAACCTTATTACCTAGGAAGTTGAGTCTTGCACGTGGAGCGAAGCGTCGTTGTGGATCGTTGAGAGCACTGTTCTGGTTATAGTCTGGTTTTAATAAAAACGTTTTTTTTTTTCCATATTAAAACCAAGTTCTCTATAACCAATGGCTCTGATACCAATCTGTCACACCCCCAAAATCCACACGCGGAGTATCACCGCTTGGGAGCGTGACTGACCAGGACCAAGCCACCAATCATATAGAACATTGTATAAAGTAAAAGTAATTGCAGTATAATTCAGAACAAATCCATATGAAAGGTGTTTCCAAAACATAAGCCAGTTATCAATGTTTAGCGGAAGCGTATATATAAAAATATCCAATGTAAAAGTGTATCAAGTATCATATGGGTTCCATATGATGTTCACGATCCAAGTCCACAACGACCGCGCCTCCAGTGCAAGCTCCCAGTACCTAACGATCTGCGAGGCATGTAAAGGAAAGGATCAACAAAATAGTTGAGCGAGTTCACAGTACGTAAATGCGTAATAGTAAGTAACGGGTGGCTCTACCGGGCCAATAGTAAGTTATACAGGTGGGGGCTTCCCATGTTAAGTGACCACTAGACTATTCGTATTATGACCACGTAGGTGTTATCCCAACCTACGGAAGAAGTAAGTAATGCGTACACGTATGTCTTACGTGCGTATCCTTTGTATCGAGGATAGTAATTTGCATATGACCACGTAGGTGTTATCCCAACCTACGGAAGAAGTAAGTAATGCGTACACGTATGTCTTACGTGCGTATCCTTTGTATCAAGGATAGTAATTGGCATCTGACCACGTAGGTGTTATCCCAACCTACGGAACCACGTAGGTGTTTTCCAACCTACGGAACCGTCCTGACATCCGAGGACTATGATAGGTGATAGTCTAGGAAAAGCGTAGTGTATGTACGTTATTAGTTTATCATCAAGCCTTTAACCCATTCCCACAACCCGGGAATCCCATGCCTTAGTAAGAGTGTGAACTCACCTTGGTTTGCTCGGTATGCTAGGTTATGTACTCACAAGTAATTAATCACGTCCTATTGTATGCATGTATAACAAATCAGTTCATGTTCGCAATGATACGTATGCAAATCGAGTGTCACACAATTGCAAATGTAAACATTCATCATCAAGCATGGCATGTCAAGTAAATCAAACATACATTCCACTATCTTTCGAAAGATGTTTATAACCTACCATCCTTCGAATCCAACCTTATCTTTCGACACATTAGTGATCCTTCGACACATACTAAATATCACAGTTACCTTTCGGACTGGTTGTTATGTTTCGAACCACCAGTCATCTTTCGACCAAATGGCATCTTTCGGTCAACCTAATTATGTTTCGGTCAATTCTATCCTTCGGTCAACAGATATCTTTCGGTCACAACTATGCTTCGACAACTATGTTTCGACTACAAGTATCTTTCGACACATATCAGTTACGTCAACAACAGTTACAATTTCAGAAACCCTAATCATGCTAACAGCCGTCAACAACATTGTCGATCAAACAACAATCATGCAGCAATCATAGGATCAAATCATCAACCAATCCAAATCATCATCTATGTGTCATGTAAACATAATTATCATTTGGTTCAACAATCTAACATACATCTATACGCATATCATCCAGTTGCTTAGCATAACGTATTACATAATCGAACACTATTGACATGCTAATCTGTTTTCGAAATCTAATCAAATCAATATCATTCAACCCATTCAATACTATGCATTCGATCCTATCAATCTAGATCAACATGTATTTCGTATGCAGTTACATAATAAATTAATCATGTATGATGAAATCAAGAACAAAACACGTAAATCACTAACCGAAGTTAAGAATGAACAGCACAAGAGATTTGGCTTCGGATGTTGAGGGTTTGCCGTCGCACACACACACAAAGGAGCTAGGGTTTTTCTTAGGAAATCCTTATCAGTTTACATGCATTCCCATATTTAAACGTATCACAGAAATGGGCCAAGCCCATCAGAAAAGACTGGGCCGAAGGATCTGGACCTAGTCGAAGGATAGGTTTCGTGGCCGAAGAATGTCGAAGGATAAAGTCCCTGGGTCGAAGGATATGTTTCGAGATCCTTCGAACCGACAGTTGATCCTTCGATTCGAAGGATATCCTTCGTGATCCTTCGATCTGCATGTCAAGTTTCGAGTTCTATACTAAGTGTTTTTAATAATAATAATTCTAATATTATTTTCTACCACAACAAGTAATCACATATAGGCAAAACAACAATACGTTTCATTAAAACACCACGCGTACAATTCAAGTTCACAATCCAAACAACTAAGCAGTCTAAGTCAACGCGCATTTAATGCGAAAACGAAAGTCAGAAACTCGAGTTGTCACAATTACCCCGTTCATCGCGGTTAGTGTTTAACTCTTGTGTGATTGTTGATTTGTTTCATCGTTAACTGTTTGCTTGAAACCATTAGGGATCGATGCTAAATAATGATTTTGTTCATGTTTGGTTGATAATTTGACAATAATAGGATCTATTTTATCGGTTACGATTTCGGTGTATCGAGATTGGATTGTTTATGATGATCAGAATAGGATAATGATAATGTTGATTATGTGACTGTGCTCTCATGTGATGGCTAACTCATATGCTAGATTGTCTAAGGTTAACACATGAATTTGCTATGATTGGTAATCCATGATATCGATGAATTTCTGTACGACTGTATGATTGTTGTGTGATGATGACGGCAGTTAGGGTTTCCTGTACGAAACTGATATACGACGTAAATGGTACATACTGGCGAAACACAGGTGGCGGCGAAACCAGTCTTGACGAATTGGGAATGACGAAATAGTTAGATTCTGTATGAACTTGATTACGTACCTTGTGTTATTTGTGACTGCTGATTCAACGCCACTATGATTGTATATACATACGTGGACTTCGTGAATATAAATTGATTATGTATACGTGCGTACTTTAGGACTTGACTGATTATTTCCGAGCACATACTCTAGCATACCGAGCAAACCAAGGTGAGTTCACACTTCTACCAAGGCATGGGATTCCCGGGGTTGGGAATGGGATTGTATGATTGAAACCAAGGTGAGTTCACACTAATACGACTACTGAACTCTAAACTGTGAACAACTAGTTGAGCGAGTTCACAGTTTATAGTTCAGTAGTCGTATTAGTGTGAGTAGCATTATGTTCGTTCATTAAGTCATGTATCGTATTAGTTTCCATCGCGGCCCTCTAGGCATGTGTGCGAAGATTAGGGGAAGTTTTCCCAAGTATTCTAGACTATGTATATTTGTATCGCGGCCACCCTGGCATGCGTGCGAAGTTTTAGTATATAGTTCGCGGCCTTTCCAAGGCATGTGTGCGAAGATCAGCCATAATATCGCGGCCAACCCCAGGCGTGTGTGCGAAGATCAGTTCAATTAGTATACTAGTCTAGTCGTATCTCATCATTACCCTTCCTCACCCTGAGGTCCATATCATTAAGTTCTATCATCTGAGTATGTACGAATAATTCATCCAATCCCATTCCCACCCTGGGAACCCCATGCCTTGGCTGTGTGAACTCACCTTGGTTTGCTCGGTATGCTAAGTATGTGCTCACAGTTTATCAATCAAGTCCTAGAGTACGCAGGTGTACATGATCAGTTTATATCCAAATTGTTCACGTATAGGTATAATCACAGAAGTACTAAACATGTATTCAATAGCATACAAGTCAAGCATATCACTTAACAGCAGTTAATCAATCCAGTTAACATTTAACAGAGTTAAATCAAGTTACTGTGCAAATTATCCAAATTGGCGAAACACAGGTTGGCGAAACACACTTTGGCAAAACACTTATTGACGAGACACATTCTGTTTCGCCAACTACCCTTGGCGAAACACCCTCTCTATTTCGTCAAACACCTTTGGCGAAACACCCCTTCTGTTTTGCCAAGAATTCCGTTTCGTGAACCAGTTTCAGTTACGTCAAGAATCAGTTACGATTTTACAGAAAACCCTAATCATGCTAACAGCCGTCAACAATCATACAATCATCATCAATCACAGAATCATCATCTAATCATCATGGAATCAATCAATCATAATAGGGCTATACATTAACCTTAACAAGCTATTCATACAACGAGCATATCACAAGCACAAATCCATTATATTACTAGGCGTTCATACGATTTATACTAGTTCAGATTCGTGGGTTCAAGGGATCATCATGTGGTTACAATCAATCAGTTTAATCATATGTGCAAATGGTTTATATTACGTAAGACTCACGGAACTCTAATCATACTCATGTTTCACATAATCTATGTGACCAATCGTTCATGCCTAACGAAATCAGACTCAATATACTCATATCAAACTCAGAGATCAACAGCATATGCACAACATGTATAAAGAAACCCAAGAATTTAGAAACCGATTTAACAAGCATGCAACTAACCGAGATGGATTACACGAGTGTTTGATCGTTCACGAGTACTTGGGAGAACACAGAGTTGCGTCACACACACAAAGGAGTTCTAGGGTTTCCTGATTTGCTAAAAAGTGTGTCAAATGAGCGGTTCCGTATAACTTATACACATCTAAGTGTTTTGGGCCTTTAATGGGCTTGGCGAAACTGACGGGCCGGCGAAACACTTATGTTTCGTCGAGTGGTTTGATGGCGAAACAAAACTCTGTTTCGTCGAGTATGTTCATGGCGAATCACAACTCTGTTTCGTTGAGTTGTTTGGTGGTGAATCAGTCTAAGTGTTTTATAATAATCCATGTTATATTTTACAACAACAATTAGTCACATATATGCACATTCATAACACGTTTCATTAAAACATAACATGTGTGGTTACAAGTCAAACAAGTCAACTTCTAAACAGTCAAAGTCAACGTGCAATAAATGTGAAAGTGAAAGTCGGAAACTCGAGTTGTCACATTATCCCCAACTTGAAAGAAATTTCGTCCCGAAATTTAGCATGCGGTTACTGAGGAAGCTAGGTAAGTTGTATCGTTTACTGGTTTTCCTGGGGTGTCACATCATCCCCCCGTTGATTTGGAATTTCGTCCCGAAATTTTGCTGTAGTAGCTTCATCCACAGTAGTGGTTGCATTGGTTCCAAATAACTGGGGATACATGAGTTTCATTTGATCTTCACGCTCCCAGGTGAACTCTGGGCCGCAACGGAAGTTCCAACGAACGCGAACAAGAGGGATTCTCGTGTTCTTGAGGACCTTAACATCCTGGTCTGTGATTTCAACAGGTTCATCGACGAACTGCAACCGCTCGTCGATAGTGAGCTCCTTCAAGGGAACTATGAGGGTCTCATCTGACAGGCACTTCTTCAGATTCGACACGTGGAAAACATTGTGAACTGCACCAAGTTCAGCTGGTAGGTTTAGCTTGTATGCCACTTTGCCAATCTTCTCTATGATCTCGAACGGTCCGACATACCGCAGATTTAGTTTGCCTCGCTTGCCAAAGCGAACCACACCCTTCCAGGGTGAAACTTTAACTAAAATCCGGTCCCCGACCTGAAATTCCAACGGTTTCCTACGCTTATCCGCGTAGCTTTTCTGACGGTCGCGAGCTGCCGCCATGCATTGCCGTATCTGCGCAATCTTTTCCGTGGCATCCACTACAATCTCTGGACCCGTGATCTGACTATCCCCCACCTCTGCCCAACAGAGAGGTGACCGGCATTTACGTCCACACAATGCCTCGAATGGAGCGGCTTGTATGCTGGTGTGATAACTGTTATTGTATGAGAACTCCACCAAAGGGAGATGCTTTTCCCAGCTGTTGCCGAAGTCGATGACGCATGCCCGAAGCATGTCTTCGAGAGTCTGGATCGTGCGCTCAGACTGCCCATCCGTCTGAGGATGATATGCTGTGCTCATGTCTAATCGTGAGCCAAAAGATTTGTGCATCGCTTGCCATAGCTCTGACGTGAATCGTGCATCCCGATCCGAAATGATGGAGGTGGGCACCCCGTGCCTCGAAACAACTTCTTTAAGATAAACGTCTGCGAGAGTGGAGAACTTATCCGTTTCCTTAATAGCCAGGAAGTGTGCAGACTTGGTGAGTCGATCCACGATCACCCATATAGTATCATTCCCACGCTGGGATCTGGGTAGGCCTGTAACAAAATCCATGGAAATTTCTTCCCATTTCCATTGCGGTATCTTGGGTTGCTGAAGCAGGCCCGCTGGTTTCTGATACTCCACTTTGACTTTTGCATATGTCAAACACTTGCCAACATAAGTCGCGATGTGGGCTTTCATGCCAGGCCACCAGTATGTTGTTTTGAGATCGTGGTACATTTTATCCGACCCTGGATGTACCGAGTAGCGAGACTTGTGTGCTTCATCCATCACAAGCTCTCGTAAACCGCCATAAAGTGGGACCCAAATACGCCCCGTTACATAGTAGGCGCCGTCTTCCTTCAGCTCCATTCGTTGCCTTGAGCCGCGTAAGGCTTCAGCCTTGACATTTTCGGGTTTCAATGCTTCTATCTGAGCAGTTCGTATCTGTGCAGGAAGACTGGGCTGAATGGTGAGTTGCAAAGCTCGTACACGCCTAGGTGTAGTATCTTTCCGACTGAGGGCATCAGCCACAACATTGGCTTTGCCTGGATGGTACTTGATGGCGCATTCGTAATCGTTCAGAAGTTCGAACCACCTTCGTTGACGCATGTTCAAATCCTTTTGCTTAAGGATATGCTCGAGACTCCTGTGATCAGTGTAAATTGTGCACTTGGTACCGTACAGGTAGTGTCGCCATATCTTAAGCGCGAAAACAACAGCTCCCAGCTCTAGATCGTGCGTCGTGTAGTTCCGTTCATGAACCTTGAGTTGCCGCGAAGTGTAAGCAATAACTTTATCCCGTTGCATCAATACACAACCAAGACCCTGTATTGACGCGTCACAATAAACCACAAAATCATCCGTGCCCTCTGGCAATGAGAGAATAGGTGCACTGCATAGTCTATCCTTCAGATACTGGAAAGCGGTTTCCTGCGTATTACCCCATCGGTAGGTGACACCCTTCTGTATTAGTAATGTAAGCGGCTGAGTGATCTTTGAAAAGTCTTTGATGAACCGTCGATAATAACCCGCCAAACCCAAGAATTGGCGTATTTCTGTCGGTGTACGCGGTGCAGGCCAGTTTCTGATCGAATCTACCTTGGATGGATCGACATGAATCCCATATTCACCACATGGCCTAAGAAGTGGACTTCACGAAGCCAGAAGTCGCATTTTGAAAACTTGGCGTACAGTTGTTCCTTTCGAAGAAGTTCCAAGATAATACCCAGGTGCTGCTCGTGTTCCTCCTGACTCTTGGAGTAAATCAGAATGTCGTCGATGAAGACAATAACAAACTTGTCTAAGTACGGCTTGCACACCCTGTTCATCAGATCCATAAATACGGCAGGCGCGTTCGTTAGCCCGAATGGCATGACTAGAAACTCGTAATGGCCGTAGCGAGTTCTGAATGCTGTCTTAGAGACGTCCTCATCCCGGACTCTCAGCTGATGATACCCTGACCTCAAGTCTATCTTGGAGTAGTAACTCGACCCTTGCAACTGGTCGAATAAGTCTTCAATACGCGGAAGAGGATAACGGTTCTTCACCGTCACCTTGTTGAGTTCCCGGTAGTCTATGCACATCCTGAAGGTACCGTCCTTCTTTTTCACGAATAACACTGGAGCTCCCCAAGGCGAAGAGCTTGGATGAATGAAGCCCTTTTCCAAGAGCTCTTGTAGTTGCTTTGACAGTTCTTCCAGTTCAGTTGGAGCTAAACGATACGGTGCTCGAGCTATGGGTGCTGCTCCAGGAGCTAACTCAATCTGGAATTCGACCTGGCGATGAGGCGGTAGCCCAGGTAAATCTTCAGGAAACACCTGAGGAAAGTCGCTTACTACTGGAATATCCTCCAACTTCTTTTCCTTCGCTGATGCATCAGTAACAAGTGCCAAAATGGCAGTGTGCCCCTTTCGTAGACATTTCTGAGCCTTCAAGAAAGAGATGATGCCAACCACAGCACCACTCTTGTCGCCCTGAATTTCGAGAGGTTCCTTGCCAGAACGAGTAATGCGAACTATCTTTTCCTTGCATAAAATCTCTGCGTGATGTTGGGATAACCAATCCATACCGATGACGATGTCGAAACTACCCAAAACTATGGGTACAAGATCAATCAAGAAGGTCTGACCAGCTAAAACGATGCTACAACCATTGACTACATGCGAGGCTTCTACACTTTTCCCATTTGCTAACTCTACGACATTTTTGGTGTTTAGGGGTGTTCGTGTACGTTTTAACATTTTACTCACTTTTAACGATATATAGCTTGTATCCGCACCCGAATCAAATAAGACAGTAACATAAATATCGTCGAGAACAAACTTACCCATAACCACATTGGGATCATTCATTGCGTCACCTCGGCCCAGCACAAAAGCACGGCCCCGATCTTCGTTGTTGTTGTTGTTTCCCCCATTGTTGTTGTTGTTGCGGTTCTGGTTCTGGTTCAATTGAGGGCAATCACGTTTGAAATGACCTTCAGCCCCACACTGGAAACATCCCCGGTTTCCTCGCTGTGGCTGCTGCTGTTGGTTCTGTGGAGCTGGTAGTTGTAGTTGCTGGTTCTGATTTGCAGGTCGCGCACTCCTGCAGTCTTTAGCTTCATGCCCTAACCTGAGGCATCTCTGACAACGTTCCTTGCGACACCGTCCACTGTGGTGTCTGTTGCACTTATTACATAGTGGGTGAAATCCCCGATATCCGCTCTGCCCCTGACTGCCTGATGATTGCTGACCCGAATTCTGGTAGTCATTTGTCTTACGCTGCTGTGCTTGAGACTGAACAGAAACTGATCCCCTGCTGGAATCCCCATCCCATTTTCTTTTGTTGTCACTGGGAGTAGCAGAAGTAGTAACAGCAGTAGTGGTAGCACAGATGCGTTTTGGCAGCTTGTTCTGTTCTACTGCCTGATCCGTAATACGATGAGCAAGGCGCTGAATAGCTTGAATGTTGTCAAGATTAGCCGATGTCACATGGCTCTGGATTTCTGGCGCTAACCCCTTGAGGTACAACTCAATGCGCTTGATTGGAGGGTCCACCATCGTTGGACACAGCACGGCCAGCTCGTTTGACCTCTTGGTATAAGCTTCAATTTCTGACCCAGTCATTTTCAAATGGTAAAACTCGTCTTCCAACTTGTGGATGTCTTCCCGTGTGTAGTATTCACGTTTAATTAGTTCCTTGAAATCATTCCAAGGGGTGGCGTTAGCAGCTGCCGACCCTAGGATCTGTACTTGCGCGTTCCACCACGTTAACGCGATTCCTTCCAAAGTACCAGTGGCGTACTTGACCCTGCGAGCCTCAGGGCATTCACACATCTCGAATACCGACTCGAGCTTCTCAAACCAATGGAGTAGTCCCACTGCTCCTTCCGTGCCACTGAATGTGCTTGGACGACAGACCATGAAGTTCTTGAATGCGCAGACAGGTTGTGGAGCGTTTTGACCTATTGTGCATAGAATAGGACAATATTAAATACAAAGGTTGATTTAGGAATGTAGGATTCAAAGATCCTTGTGTGTATCCCATCCGCAGGGTATACTACCTGCTTGTGCAGCTGCAAGTGCCGCAGCTACTCGTTCATTGATAAGTGCCGTCAACTGGGCTTGAGTCATGTTCACACGTCCAGACATGATCTTCATAGTAAAAGTAGAATAAGTGAGAAAGGTTCGCGAGTAGCGCGATGATAGAAGAGTGTAAGCACATAGGTATTCTCATGTAATGACGTATAGTAGGCAATGTAATCTAAGCATACTACGAGCAAAGTTCTATATAGTTCTAGCAAGCAGGTAATAAACGTAAACCTTATTACCTAGGATGTTGAGTCTTGCACGTGGAGCGAAGCGTCGTTGTGGATCGTTGAGAGCACTGTTCTGGTTATAGTCAGGTTTTAATAAAAACGTTTTTCCCATATTAAAACCAAGTTCTATATAACCAATGGCTCTGATACCAATCTGTCACACCCCCAAAATCCACCGGCGGAGTACCACCGCTTGGAGGCGTGACATGACCAGGATCAAGCCACCAATCGTATCGAACATGTAATCAATATCAAGTAAAAGTAAATGCAAACCAATCATTCAATACGATAGGTGTTCAAAACATAATTATAGTTTCAATGTGTAGCGGAAGCATAAGTATGAAAACCCAATGTATAACATAAGTTCAAATGTTTAAATGTTTCAACATGGCACCCACGATCCATGTCCCACAACGATCTGCTCCTCCCTGTGCAAGCTCCATATGTACCTAAGGTCCTGCAAGGCATGCAGCAGAGAGTCAACAACTAGTTGAGCGAGTTCACAGTTTATAGTTCAGTAGTCGTATTAGTGTGAGTAGCATTATGTTCGTTCATTAAGTCATGTATCGTATTAGTTTCCATCGCGGCCCTCTAGGCATGTGTGCGAAGATTAGGGGAAGTTTTCCCAAGTATTCTAGTCTATGTATATTTGTATCGCGGCCACCCTGGCATGCGTGCGAAGTTTTAGTATATAGTTCGCGGCCTTTCCAAGGCATGTGTGCGAAGATCAGCCATAATATCGCGGCCAACCCCAGGCGTGTGTGCGAAGATCAGTTCAATTAGTATACTAGTCTAGTCGTATCTCATCATTACCCTTCCTCACCCTGAGGTCCATATCATTAAGTTCTATCATCTGAGTATGTACGAATAATTCATCCAATCCCATTCCCACCCTGGGAACCCCATGCCTTGGCTGTGTGAACTCACCTTGGTTTGCTCGGTATGCTAAGTATGTGCTCACAGTTTATCAATCAAGTCCTAGAGTACGCAGGTGTACATGATCAGTTTATATCCAAATTGTTCACGTATAGGTATAATCACAGAAGTACTAAACATGTATTCAATAGCATACAAGTCAAGCATATCACTAACAGCAGTTAATCAATCCAGTTAACATTTAACAGAGTTAAATCAGGTTACTGTGCAAATTATCCAAATTGGCGAAACACAGGTTGGCGAAACACACTTTGGCAAAACACTTATTGACGAGACACATTCTGTTTCGCCAACTACCCTTGGCGAAACATCCCCTCTATTTCGTCAAACACCTTTGGCGAAACAACCCTTCTGTTTCGCCAAGAATTCCGTTTCGTGAACCAGTTTCAGTTACGTCAAGAATCAATTACGATTTTACAGAAAACCCTAATCATGCTAACAGCCGTCAACAATCATACAATCATCATCAATCACAGAATCATCATCTAATCATCATGGAATCAATCAATCATAACAGGGCTAAACATTAACCTTAACAAGCTATTCATACAACGAGCATATCACAAGCACAAATCCATTATATTACTAGGCGTTCATACGATTTATACTAGTTCAGATTCGTGGGTTCAAGGGATCATCATGTGGTACAATCGATCAGTTTAATCATATGTGCAAATGGTTTATATTATGTAAGACTCACGGAACTCGAATCATACTCATGTTTCACATAATCTATGTGACCAATCGTTCATGCCTAACGAAATCAGACTCAATATACTCATATCAAACTCAGAGATCAACAGCATATGCACAACATGTATAAAGAAACCCAAGAATTTAGAAACCGATTTAACAAGCATGCAAATAACCGAGATGGATTACACGAGTGTTTGATCATTCACGAGTACTTGGGAGAACACAGAGTTGCCGTCACACACACAAAGGAGTTCTAGGGTTTCCTGATTTGCTAAAAAGTGTGTCAAATGAGCGGTTCCGTATAACTTATACACATCTAAGTGTTTTGGGCCTTTAGTGGGCTTGGCGAAACTGACGGGCCGGCGAAACACTTATGTTTCGTCGAGTGGTTTGATGGCGAAACAAAACTCTGTTTCGTCGAGTATGTTCATGGCGAATCACAACTCTGTTTCGTCGAGTTGTTTGTTGGTGAATCTGTCTAAGTGTTTTATAATAATCCATGTTATATTTTACAACAACAATTAGTCACATATATGCACATTCATAACACGTTTCATTAAAACATAACATGTGTGGTTACAAGTCAAACAAGTCAACTTCTAAACAGTCAAAGTCAACGTGCAATAAGTATGAAAGTGAAAGTCGGAAACTCGAGTTGTCACAACAACAATAATAACAACAATAATGCACCGTGTAATTTCAAGAATTTCAATTCTGCGAAGCCGCTTAAGTTTTCTGGGTCGCAAGGAGCAACCGCGCTCCTGCAGTGGTTTGAGAGTATCGAGAGCACTTTTAGACACGTGCAGTGTCCGAATGCACGCAAAGTTGAGTTTGCATCTAGTGTATTCGAGAAGCGAGCTCTTACATGGTGGAACGGAGTGCCGAAGTGGCACTAGCACAAACTTGGGAAGAGCTCCGAGCTCTCATGATGAGAGAGTTCTGTCCCCGTCACGAGATTCGAGCTTTGGAACGGGAATTCGATGATTTGAAACAAGTCGGGGGAGAACTCCGTGCTTATATGGATCGATTTAAGGAGCTCAATTTGTTGTGTCCCACGATGGTTACCCCATTGGATAAAGTAATTGAGAGGTATATCGATGGTTTACCCGATTCCATGCAGGACATTATGACCGGTGTTAATCCTACTACCCTTCGTCAAGTAATCGAGTTGTCTGCTACCCTGACTGAGTCTCAAGTCAGGAAGGGTAAACTCACCCGCAAGGGTGATAAAAAGAAGTCAACTGATTCTGATAAGGAAAAGGGTAAGGGTAAGAAGCAGGGTGAGTCTTCGAAAAAGTCAAGGAAGCGCAAAGCTTCCCAAAACTTTGTTGTCACCAATCAAACTGCTCAGAACCCACCGACTCAACCTCCTGCGAAGAAAGCATATGCTGGTACCGCACCTCACTGTGCTCGATGTAATGGTCACCATGTTGCTCAACAGGCCTGTAAACAGTGTGCTACGTGTGGTAGACTTGGGTATTTGGCCAACATTTGTCGTTTTGGTCAAAATCAGGCTGCTCAGGTTCTAGCACAAGCTCAAGGGAATGCTGCGAGATTCCTACCCGGTTCGTGTTTTAATTGTGGAGAAATGGGTCATTTCCGTAACAACTGCCCGAGATTGGTAAACGCGAATGCAAATGCGAATGTCAATCCGAATGGTAACGCTATAGCGAATGTAAATCCCGCTTGTGGACGAGTGTTTAACATCAATGAGGCAATCGATGATGCAGCAGTGAACAATTAGTACTTTATAATTCCTCTGGTTTTATTTTAAACTACTGCAATTGTATGAATGTTTGATGCAACCTTGTGATGCCAACACAAAGACAAAGTACTCATGTGATTCCATCATTCCCATGATCACTTGTGATCTCCCCTAGAACCTTAAACACTCGTTTCTTTTAAAAACCCACTGTTATTTAAGAAAAGAATTCATCCGTCCGAGTTATTCACCTTGGGGAGCTCCTGTCCTCTTCGTGAAAAAGAAAAACGGATCTTTTCAAATGTGTATCGATTATCGTGAGCTTAATAAGCTTACCATCAAGAATCGATATCCCCTACCTCGAATCGATGATCTCTTTGATCAGCTACAACGTGCTACCTGTTTTCCCAAGATCGATCTGCGCTCTGGGTATCATCAGCTTCGTGTATTCGAAGAAGATATTCCCAAAACTGCTTTCCGCACGAGATATGGACACTATGAGTTTACTGTCATGCCTTTTGGTCTGACGAATGCTCCAGCCATTTTCATGGACTTAATGAATAGGGTCTATAAACCTTATTTAGACAATTCATCGTTGTGTTCGTCGACGATATTCTTATTTATTTGAAGTCTCGAGCCGATCACGAGCAACACCTTCGTTTGACTCTCAAACTCCTAAAGAAGGAACAACTTTTTGCTAAATTCTCCAAGTGTGAATTCTGGCTTAAGGAAGTTCAGTTCTTGGTACATATAGTCAACGAGCAGGGTATTCATGTGGATCCATCCAAAATAATAGCAATTAAGGATTGGAATACACCTACGACACCCACAGAAGTTCGTTCTTTTCTTGGACTTGCTGGGTATTATCGTCGTTTCATTGCAAATTTCTCAAAGATTGCGGTTCCACTCACTGCTTTGACTCAGAAGAATAAGCCTTTTGAGTGGGGACCCAAGCAAGAAGAAGCGTTCCAAACGCTGGAACAGAGACTTTGTGATGCTCCTGTTCTATCTTTGCCCGAAGGAAGCGATGATTTCGTTGTCTACTGTGATGCATCCAACTTAGGCCTTGGTTGTGTTCTCATGCAACGAGGCAAAGTTATAGCATACGCGTCTAGACAATTGAAAGTTCACGAGAAGAACTACACAACTCATGATCTTGAGTTAGGAGCTGTAGTTTTTGCTCTAAAAATCTGGAGACACTATCTTTATGGCACGAAGTGTGTGGTTTTCACAGACCACAAAAGTCTCCAGCATATTCTTAATCAGAAGGAGCTGAACATGAGGCAACGACGTTGGGTTGAACTCTTGAGCGATTACGATTGCGAGATTCGTTACCATCCTGGTAAAGCGAATGTCGTGGCCGATGCACTTAGTCGAAAAGGGCGAGTCAAGCTTCATTCTGTTCGAACTCTATCTGATCTTCAAACTCGTGTTCTCCAAGCTCAGCAATTTTGTGTTTCACAAAATTTGATAAGTGAGGAATTGCCACGTCAGCTTGAGCTTAAACTCGAAGCGAAAGATGATGGTTTGCTTTAGTTCAAGGATCGTTTGTGGGTTCCGAAACAAGATGATCTTCGCACTTTAGTGATGGACGAATCTCACAAGTCTCGATATTTTATCCATCCTGGTGCTGATAAAATGTACAAGGATCTTCGTACTAAGTTCTGGTGGCCTGGTATGAAGAAAGATGTTGCCTTGTATGTATCGAAATGCCTAACTTGTCTCAAAGTCAAGGCTGAACATCAACGACCTTCTGGTTTACTTGTACAACCAGAGATACCGGTTTGGAAGCGGGAGAACATTGCTATGGATCTCATCACTAAATTACCGCGTACATCTAAAGGTCACGATGCTATTTGGGTTGTCATCGATCGATTAACGAAGTCAGCTCATTTTATTGCGATTCGCGAGGATCTATCTGCTGATAAACTTGCAAAGATTTATGTTGATGAGATTGTATCACGACATGGTGTTCTTTTGGATATCATTTCCGATCGTGATGCTCGATTTTCATCTTATTTTTGGAGAACCATGCAATCTGCTATGGGAACCCAACTAAATCTAAGCACTGCTTATCATCCCCAAACAGATGGACAATCCGAGAGAATGATTCAAACTTTGGAGGATATGCTTAGAGCATGCGTGATAGACTTTGGTGGTAATTGGGATTCTCATCTGCCAATGATCGAGTTCTCTTACAACAATAGTTATCATGCTAGCATCAATATGGCACCATTTGAAGCTCTTTACGGTCGAAAATGTCGTTCACCTGTCTGTTGGAATGAGGTCGGTGAGGCTCAGCTTACTGGACCTGAACTCGTTCTGGAAACAACAGACAAAATCAAGAAAATTCGCGATAATCTTGTGACAGCTAGAAGCCGTCAAAAGAGTTATGCGGATATGCGACGCAAGCCCCTAGAATTTCAAGTTGGAGACCATGTCCTACTCAAGGTGCCACCTTGGGAGGGAGTGGTGAGATTTGGAAGGAAAGGAAAACTTGCACCACGATATGTTGGACCATTTAAGATTGTTGAAAGAATTGGGAAGGTTGCCTATCGACAAGAGCTACCTCCAGAGCTTGGAAATATTCATCCGACTTTTCACGTGTCCAATTTGCAAAAGTGTTTAGCTGACGCTGATCTTCACATTCCTCTCGACGAGATCCGAATCGATGAAACGATGCACTTTGTTGAGAAACTTGTGGAGATAGTGGACCGTACATTCAAACAGTTGAAGAACAAACGGATTAAATTAGTCAAAGTTCGTTGGGAATCCAAACGTGGCCCAGAGTTTACTTGGGAATGTGAGGACCAAATGAAGGCGAAATATCCGCAATTGTTCTCACAAGTTTCCTCTAGTTAAAATTTCGGGACGAAATTTCCTAAAGTAGGGGAGACTGTGACAACTGTGCTCTTTAATCAATGAACAATGCAAAACAATGTTAATTATCAATAAAGCAATGTGTTTTGGTGTTATTATATGTGTTTTATGTGTTTGATGATTTCACAATTCGATCCGATTTGATTTCAAGCTTTAAATCGCTTTCTGGAAAGTTATACGCAAACTGGTGCGTAAATGCAGTCAGTTTAACGCGACAAACACTCCGGGATAGTGAAATAGGCTTAACATACCTTAAACAACCTTCACATAACTTAGAAATAAGTTTTGGATGGTTTGGTGTGTCGAAAACAAGATTGTTCGATCACAGGGACTATTTGTGTCAAACTGTGAAACTATACCGATTTGTATAGTAACGAACGTTCCAGAACTTGATCATAAGTTAAATATGCCCTAAATATCCTTTACATAGCTTAGAAATAGGCTTTGAGGTGTTTGGTGCACAAAAATAAACTTATTGGTCATTCAGGGACTAAAAGCGTCAAAAAGTGCACAAGTTTGCATTTTCGCGCATATCTTACGTTTTGAATATATCCGGACACCCAAAAATTTATGTAATCATTAAAATATTTTATTTTAGTGATTGGCATGATAAAATTCCATTCGTCGCTTAATTTGGATCGTTATTGCGTTCGTTACGACTTCCGTCGTAATTAACCGAACAACGCAACCGTACGACCAAACAAACCGACATCCGAGATATTTTTGAGCATATTTTGTGTTCCCAATACTTTAACATCATTTTAGAGCCTTGAAATGAGGTTAACGGGGCTTAAACGTGTCAAAAATGGGCCGAAATGCAAGTTTCTAAGCTGCAGAGACCAATTTTGACAATCTGCCAAAGTTGGCCAGGCGGGGCGCGTAAGCCTTAGCCAAGTCTTACGTGGGGCGTGAGGGCATGCCAGACAGAAACATTGAATTTGGTCATTTAGCACGATTTTGATGGTTTTGATAGGTGGTTTTCATTGCTAGGGGCCGGTTTGTGTGGGGAACAAGTCCCCCAATCAGTCCTTAACACTTGTATGGCTTGGATCATGTCCTCTTCTCCAAGAAATGATCCTAATGGTTTTGCGAAAACTATATATAGGCCATGCTTTCATTCCATTTTCCTTTCATTTGGTCTAAGATTTCTCTAAGTGGTTGTGATATTTCACTACCTACCTGAGAATACTTGGAACCAAATCTATTTGGACCCTTTGTAAGTCCTCTTTCGTTCTTTTAGTTTGACTTTCAGCTTTGACCATGAGATGGTCAACGAGAAGTTCGTTTGAACTTCGCAACGTGAGCGTAATCACGTTGGTTATAGTCCTTAGTGACTATACCCACTGATTACCACGTTGACTAGGTGTAGTGACGAGTCGTAGTTTCGGTCAAACTGCGCATTTAAGCGTATTTTGCAACCAAACTACTCTAGGTATCAAAACACTTTGTTTTGATATCAAAACCTGTTTTCTAACTTAGTTAAGCATGTTTTAACATGCTTAGCTCGTCACTAATAGTTTGTGCTTGTTTAGAGTCGTAAGTCGAGCGGTCTAAACCACCGCTTAGACTTTCGAACTCGACCCGTTTGGTCGATCTTTAGGATCCGACCAAGCATGTTTAGTGACCATAGTTGCATAGGGAATAACCTTCCGAGGTTATACCTTATGGTCACCGAGTTTAAGTAGTTGTATGATAGGTGGAATATATGCCTTAGGTAAATTACCAAAATGCCCTTTTCATGCATAATTGGACTTTAAGCATATGTAACCTAACTTTTGTCACCTAAACTGATTATGCAACCTATTTAAACATGTTTAGGCATATAATACTTGTCATAGGACTAGTTAGACGTCTCGAATGCGCTTTTGTGCACACGACACGTTAGAGTAGCGTGAGCTACCTTAATGGGTCGCGATGGGTCGAAAGCACTTAGGTTAGGTTCCGATTTAGAATGTAGGCTTTGTTAAACCATATCACATGAGTTCCAACACTCATTTGGTTTACAAGACCACGTTCTGTCCGATCTCCCAATTTAGGCGTCTATGGTTTGACAAGTGATTCGATTATTAGGTGCTGCTTAAGTTTCCTTGGTTTGATTGAGCTTGTTGAGTTCTTTAGATTGAGGATTACTTTGCACTTCAATGTGAGTACATAGTTCCCCTATTTTACTGTTTTCAATTGTTTTGGGGTGATTCATATGTACAAAACGAATTTCAAGGTTTAAACGATAATTTCAAAAACGATTAAGATGGTTTATATTAAACTAATAACGATTTTGATAATGTGAACAAACTTGTTGGTTGTAATTACATAACGAATGACATTCATTAGCTCTGATCAAGCCGACCAGTATTAGGTTATGATACCATAGGATCTGACAAATCCCTTTATCAGACTACACCCATGGTTATGTGTGGGGGTTATGTAGGTAACGACCGAATATGTGATTGTTAACTTACCCTTTGGTGGTTTGTTAATACGAGAAGCGAGGTAGTCGAGTCACGAAGGTTTGAATGTTGTTAGCGAGATGACCAAAAGTAGTTTCACTATTAAAATGAATACGATTCAGGACGAGTTAAACGATCTGAAACGAGATACACGATTTGAAACGAGTTAAACGAATTAAACGATTGGTTTTGGGTAGTGATTAGATAATGGGACGGGTGTAGCATGATAAAAGTATGGTAGATACGCCGCTGGTACATCTTATATATAAGTGCCTCTATCATACTGCATTCCGTATCATTATTTAGTTCACTTGGGAAACGATTTGAAACGATGTCACATAATGAGGTTTTCGAAATGATATAAACCATACGATTTTTATTAACAAGTTTTTACGAGATGTTATACGATTTGGTTTATTAAAACAAATGTTTTTGAGTTAAGAGTCATGGCTACGAGATTTTATAAACTATAATCAATTCGATTTGAGTTGGTTAACTATGTTGCAATACACTTTTCAAAACGAGGTTTGTATTTTGACTCTTGTAGTCTAACGAGGTACTGCAACATATAAATGAGCCATGAATCCAATACTCTCATAAAACCTATGTACTCTCCAGCATTTCTTTGCTGACTCTATTTTTACATATGTTTCAGGTGGTATTGCTTGATGTTGCCTGCTAGGAAGCTTGTGTCACGTAGGACCTGGACGAGGCCTTAGTGACTTAAAAACAGTTATAAACAACATGTAGTTTGTTTGTTTTGATTTAAGACAATGTACATTACTTAATGAATCAATAAAACGAAACATTTTGGTTACCATGGTTGTGAAACAATAATTCTGTTTTTTTTTTGGGTAAAGGGTTACCCCGGTGATTCTATATATTCACAACCATAAAAAACAAGTAGTGTAGAGAGCCTACACTAGTTCTAACATGAGACATGCCTCATGAAAGTACACCAAACCAAACCAAAACACACAAAAATAAAGCCACCTAGACAACCAAACTAGGACAAAAACCGAAACATGACAACATAAACTCTCTAGCCGCCATCATCACTAACAGAATTGCCTCCAATCTTCCATTCCGCAAGCACCCTTTGCACATTAGCAGTGTTCCGCAGCTTCTCTCCCATAAGCTTATATCGAACCGTGTTAAGAATAGTTTCACTTATCACTTCCGGGGGCCTAAGCTGATTCATGAAAATACGAGCATTTCTCTCCTGCCAAATAATATATGCACTAGCCGCAACCAGAAGACGAGCCGTATAATTGGTAACAGATTTCGACCGAGCACGGGGCAATAACCACTCTAGAATATCCGGCCACTTAGGATTAACAGAATCCATGCCAACCTTTTTCCTGACCGAACACCACACTTGAGCCGAGAAGTTGCATTCAAAAAACAAGTGGCTGTGAGAATCATTGTTCTGATAACATAATAGGCAGCACATCATGTTCATATTCTTCCGTCTGTGAAGATCCCATTGCAGAATCTTATCCTGGGTCAACAGTTTACCTCTCATAATCAGCCACATCAGGAAAGCATGCCGCGGAATACACTGCGCAAACCAAACAACACTACTCCATTCGACTTCTGGCGTTCTGTAACGAATCGACTGCCATACCCCGGATGTAGTAATCTCGTTAAGGTCATCACCATCTCGCCATAATAACTTGTCAACCTTGTTCGGATCGATATTGACATTATCAACCTGATTTAGGACTGGAAATAGATCCCTCCAAGCATTCGGCCAAGACCAGTCTCCATTAGCTCGAACATCAGCCACTTTATCATCCAAACAAAAGCCCGCGTTGGTAATAGTACGAGGCGTTAGAAAGTTACCTAACGGCCCTATACTACACCACTTATCATACCAAGCCGATGTATCCGCCCCACTGCCAATGTTCATCCACATATGCGATCTAATCGATGGCCGCATTTGTAAAAGTTTCCTCCAAGAAGAAGAACAGTTCGAAGGAATTTTACAAACCCAGAAATTTTTACCTTTCAGCCTGTAATCATGCACCCAGTCGACCCATAGCGAGTTCCGTCTTGACAGAATACTACCAACATGAGCAGTCATAAGAGCAACGTTCATATCCCCAATACGCCGAATACCCAGCCCCCCTTCAAACTTCGGAGTACAAACAGATTTCCAAGAGACTTTGGCCTTACCCCTATGAAAAGCACCATCTTGAGACCATAGGAAGTTTCGCATTCTAGCCTCCAACTCTTTAATTATGCGACTCGGGAGAACGAAAACGGAAGACCAATACACATGCATGGACGATAGAACAGAAGTAACCAACTGTAATCTACCAGCAAAAGACAAAAGTTTATTCCTCCAGTGCGTAATCCGCTTATCAAGATTCTCCACAAGAATACTGCAATCTTTATAAGTTAGCTTTGAACAAAGAAGCGGTACCCCCAAATACCTCACGGGAAGTGTACCCTCTACAAACGGCAAGACATTTAAAATTGCAGTTTTAGCATGGTTCGGAACATTGCAAAAGAACACCGTACTCTTACGCGAATTAGGAACCAATCCCGACATCTTTGTAAATTTCGTAAGAGAGCTCATGAGACATTTTGCTGAACTCACATCACCTTTAGCAAATAAGAAGAGATCATCCGCAAAACAAAGGTTAACTATTTGTTGCCGCTCACATTTATTATGAAATCTAAAAGAAGAGTCAATTCGAATCGTTTCTTGTAGAATGTGAGTCAACACTTCCATAACCAATGTAAATAGGTATGGCGACATGGGATCCCCCTGCCTAAGTCCCCGGTTCCCCTTGAAAAAGCCATGAACGTTCCCATTGACACAAATCGAATAAGTGGTAGTAGAAATACAAAGCATAATCCATTCTACCATCTTAGCATGAAACCCAAACCCAATCAAAACACTTCGAAGAAACCTCCAATCCACCGTGTCATAAGCTTTCTGAATGTCAACTTTGAAAGCACACCTCGGAGGCCCCACATTCCTATGATAGTTGTGCATCAGCTCTTGAGTTAGGAGGATATTATCCGAAATCTTTCTACCTGGAACAAAAGCAGATTGGTTAACACTAACTATCTCATTCAGCCCCTTTTTGATTCTGTCCGAAACAATCTTGCTGATGCATTTGTATAGAACATTACAGCACGCAATAGGCCGGTAATCAGTGACGGCCAATGGAGTGGGAATTTTCGGGACAAGAACGATAAGCGTATGGTTTATCTCGCGTAGGAGCTTGCCCGAATCGAAAAAATCAATAACTGCATTAGATATATCATTCCCAATAACAGGCCAAGCATTCTTGAAAAATGCAGCCGTGAACCCATCAGGGCCCGGCGCTTTATCAATGCCAATAGAGAACATAGCAGATTTTACCTCCTCCTGTGTAACCGATCTAACCATATGTGCAGCTGTGGTAGGGTTCAAGACTTTATCAAAAAGATCCGGTGCAGGAGTAAGAGAGATATCGCCTTGGGACCCCAAGAAATTTTCATAGTGAGAAACAAAAGCATGAGGAACAGCATCATTTTCATGGACAACCCCTTGAGAATCCGTAATAATGTCAATACGGCTATAATGATTCCGAACCTTCAATGACGAGTGAAAATAAGCTGAATTCATATCCCCCGCTGTCAACCAATCCACTTTTGATTTTTGCTTAAGAAAACGTTCCTCATCGAGAGCCGCAGCCTGATAATCACGGTTCAAGCCAGCTTCTTCAGCCCGGAGATCCGCATTGAAAGGATCTATATCAATACGTTGCTGAATAGAATCAAGACTAGCACGAAGCTCCTCCACTTTCTTATGAAGATTCCCTTGTTTATACAGAAGAGCTCGAAAAGGACTTTTAAGAAGGCGGAGCCGTTTAACAACTTGAAATTGGAAAACTCCATCCACTCTAGTTTCCCAAGTCTTTTTAACTATCTCCATAAATTCAGGTTTATGCACTAGAAAATTAGCGAACTTAAAAGACCGGGGTTTCAACTTACCAGCTTCTGGGATTTTAAGAATACACGGGCAGTGATCAGACATTCTATACGGGTGAAAGATAGCAACAGAATTCGGGTAGGCCGTGACAAACGGGGTATTACCTAGAATGCGATCAATCTTTTTCAACAAACCGGTTCCCTCCTTCGGTTTCTGACTCCACGTAAAGTGAAGACCAGATCTATTAATATCGAACATCTCCAACGAGTCAACACAATCCCGAAAATCCTTCATTCCAACTGAAACGGATGAGGACCCCATAGAATTATCCTCCATGTTCAAAGCTGAATTAAAGTCACCAAAAATAACCCAAGGATTATCACCGACCACCGCTTTATGCATGGTTAATTGACGCCATAATTCTCTTCGCGTTACATAGTAATTGGCTGCATAAACTATCGAACAAAAAATGATCCTCCTATCTAACTTAACGTAAATCTGGAGATGCATAACTTGGGAAGACTGAAAAAGGACCATGACATCGAAGATACCTGGATTCCACCCTACAATAATTCTTGTACCCTTATTACAGCTAGTACCATTGGAGGTCCAATCCCATGAACGGAAAACCGACTTACACACCTTTCCCAGCTTATCTATACCGACATGAGATTCCAAAATAGCACATAAACTCAAATTTGTATCCTTTACAATCTGACGAACCTCCATTTGTTTCAGAGGGCGGTTCAACCCCCTTATATTCCAAGAAGCAAGACTAACCATTGTAACCCGCTGTAGAAGGAGTGCTTGCCCCTTGTTTATCATTCGGTTTTTTTGAGCCTTGTAAAATAAAAGGATCCATTTCGTTATAAACTTCCACAACCTCCTCATCGTCTGAATCCACCTGATTATTCTCCGAGTTCTCTTTAGCTTCCGGACCATCCGCATCCGTATCATTCAATGCATCAAACGGATTTGGAGAAACAAACCTATTCGACGTTGAAGGTTTGTTCAAGTCCCCTTTCGGCAATGGGGCTGATTTAATCACCCCTCCCCCACTTTTAACTCCAACCGGCTGGTATTCAAACCTCTGCTTTTGCTTATTCACTGGAAATCCCGACCTCTTTGCTGTTTTCCTAGCATCCACATCCGTGAACCCATCTTTGTCTACCACAGGTTGTTTTGAAGGCCCTTTAGACTTAGGAATCTGATTAGGTTTTTGATTAGCAGCCGAAACCTTCGTGACCTGTTTAGGTTGTCTTGGGCAGTCCCCATCATGGTGTCCAAACACCTTGCAACATGCGCACCGATGAGGGCTCCATTCATACTCCACATACACTTTTTCCTTAACAAAGCCTTCACCCTCCAGATTTGGGACTGCTGTCACTATTTCCTCTTTGAAGTCCTTTTCAGCTGAAATTTCAACCAACGCTCTCGCAAAACTGCTCCTACCCCAAGAATCTAAACACATAGAGGTAGTGTACGAGTCTAGAACAATAGGGTTACCTATAGCCGTTGCAATCATGCTTAAACCATCCTCCGTGTATGCCGCAATAGGAACGTCATGTATTTTAACCCAAATTTGCACCATTTTAACTTCCTTTTTTTCCAGCTTTGACGAAGGTGACCATATATTGAGGAACAACGGTTGAGAACGGATTATCCAAGGCCCCTCTTTCATAGCATTCATCATACCCGACTCATCAGCAAATTTAAAAAAGAAAAAACCATTGGCGTTCATCATGGTTTTCTGAATTCCAAACTTCTTCCAGTTATTCCTCACAAAGTACTCAACTACCGGATAAGCAACATGATCACCAAGGAAATAACCATATAGCGTATTAATCAGCTTATCTTTAACAGCCCTAACCGATTCCTTTGGCAAGACAACATCACAACCCTCATGAGCTTCGGGACTAGCAAGGTTCCGAAAATTAACTTTCCTGGAAGTGGAAACCCCAACCGTATCAGCGTACGAAATAGGAGATTTACCTGGATCCTTACGGGTACTCTGGTCGGTTTGCACACCTTCATGATTGAACAGAGTAGCCGAAACACTAGGGTTTGCATGGGGATCCTTAGCTGCCTCCATAAAACTTCCTCCCCAAGCCGAACCCGTATTCACCTCCACAGGTTTAGAGATTCCCATTAATCCATCAATAACCGAACTGTTATTAGTTGAGTAAATACCACGCCTAGGAAACAAATTGTTTCCCTCAATGTTCGTCACCGGTAACCCTATACCACATACCGGTGGTGACACTCCCCGACGTTTCCGCCACGGTTTGTTGTTTTAACATGGTCGGGGTGTGACATGGTATGCTTAGATAAACGTAATGACTATTGCTTGAGAACACTTGTGTGCTTACTCTCTTCTGTCATCGCATTTTCTTGCGAACCTCTTTCACTTATGTTGCCTTTGATATGAAGATCATGGCTGGACGCATTAACATGACTCAAGCCCAGTTGACGGCTCTGATTAACGAACAAGTTGCTGCGGCACTTGCAGCCGCACAAGCAGGAGGTATACCCTGCAACTGTAACCCACTCTAGGATCCTTAGATCCTACACTTCTAAACCAACTTTTTTGTTTAACCTTGTCCTGTTCTTATAGACAACAGGTCAACACGCTCAGCAACCTATTTGCACCTTCAAAACTTTCATGGACTGTCGTCCTAGCACATTCAGTGGCATTGAAGGAACAGTTGGACTCCTCCATTGGTTTGAAAAGCTCGAGTCCGTATTTGAGATGTGTGAATGCCCTGAGGCTCGCAGGGTGAAGTACGCCACTGGTACTCTTGAAGGCATTGCGCTGACTTGGTGGAATGTGCAAGTTCAGATGTTAGGGTTGGCAGCTGCTAACGCCACCCCTTGGAATGATTTCAAGGAACTAATCAAGCGGGAATACTGTACACGTGATGACATCCACAAGATGGAAGTGGAGTTCTTTAATCTGAAAATGACGGGGTCAGAGATTGAGGCTTATACGAAAAGATCAAACGAGCTGGCCATCTTGTGTCCAACCATGGTGGACCCTCCTATCAGGCGTATTGAGTTGTATCTCAAAGGACTAGTACCAGAAATACAAAGTCTTGTGACATCGGCCAACCTCGCTAATATCCAGGATATTACACGCCTTGCTCATCGCCTCACAGATCAGGCAGTGGAATAGAACAAGCTGCCCAAACGTATCAGCGCTACTAATGCTACTACTTCCGCTACTCCCAGTGACAACAAGCGGAAATGGGATGGGGATTCCAGCAAGGGTTCGACTACAGTTCAGTCCCAGGCACAACAACGAAAGACTGATAACTACCAGAGTCCTGATCAACAATTTTCTGGTAGTCAAAGACAGGGTGGATATCGAGGAAACCTCCCAAGGTGCAGCACATGCAACAGGCATCACAATGGCCAGTGCAACAAGGGTCGTTGTCAGAGGTGTCTCAAGATGGGTCATGAGGCTAAAGATTGCAGGAGCTCACGACCTGCGAATCAGAATCAGCAACAACAACCACCCGCTCCACGAAACCAGCAGCAACAACAACAGCGAGGCAATAGGGGATGCTTTCAGTGTGGTGTTGAAGGCCATTTCAAGCGGGATTGCCCCCAGTTAAACCAAAATCAGAACAACAACAACAATAATCAGGGCAATGGGAACAAAAACGGGGGAAACAATGATGTAAATAATGTTGCCAGAGGTCGTGCATTTGTGTTGGGTCAGGGTGATGCAAGGAATGATCCTAACGTGGTAATGGGTAAGTTTCTTCTCGACGACTTTTATGTTACTGTTTTATTTGATTCGGGTGCGGATACCAGTTACATGTCTCTGAAAGTTAGTCAAATGCTCAAGCGCACACCAACACTTTTGAACACTAAACATGTCGTAGAGTTAGCTAACGGTAAAAGTCTAGAGACCACACACATAGTTCTGGGTTGTAATCTTATCCTCGCTGGTCAGACTTTCTCTATCGACCTCATTCCCATAGTTCTGGGTAGTTTCGACATCGTCATTGGTATGGATTGGTTATCCCAACAACAAGCAGAGATCCTATGTAAAGAGAGGATTGTTCATATTCCCTGTTCTGGCAAGGAACCTCTCGAAGTTCAAGGTGACAAGAGTGGTGCCGTGGTTGGCATCATCTCCTTCCTGAAGGCCCAGAAGTGTTTGCGAAAGGGTCATATTGCCATTTTGGCACTTGTTACTGACGCATCAACGAAAGAGAAGAGATTAGAGGATATTCCAATTGTACGCGACTATCCTCAAGTGTTTCCTGAAGATTTACCTGGGCTACCGCCTCATCGCCAGGTCGAATTCCAAATCGAGCTAGCTCCTGGAGCAGCACCAATAGCTCGTGCACCGTATCGCTTAGCCCCATCAGAATTGGAAGAACTATCCGCACAATTACAAGAGCTCTTGGATAAGGGCTTTATTCGTCCTAGCTCTTCGCCTTGGGGAGCTCCAGTATTATTTGTGAAAAAGAAGGACGATACCTTCAGGATGTGTATTGACTACCGCGAACTCAACAAGGTGACCGTGAAGAATCGCTACCCTCTTCCTCGTATTGATGACTTGTTCGACCAATTGCAAGGGTCGAGCTACTATTCGAAGATCGATCTGAGGTCAGGCTACCATCAACTGAGAGTCCGGGACGAGGACATCTCCAAAACAGCATTCAGAACTCGCTACGGCCACTACGAGTTTCTAGTTATGCCATTCGGGTTAACAAACGCACCTGCAGTCTTCATGGATCTTATGAACAAAGTGTGCAAGCCCTACCTGGATAAGTTTGTGATTGTGTTTATCGACGACATTCTGATCTACTCCAAGAGTCAGGAGGAACACGAGCAGCATTTACGACTTATTTTGGAACTCCTTCGATCAGAACAGCTGTACTCCAAGTTTTCAAAATGCGATTTCTAGCTTCGTGAAGTCCACTTTCTAGGCCACGTGGTAAACAAGGATGGGATACATGTTGATCCATCCAAGGTAGATTCGATCAGGAACTGGCCTGCACCACGTACACCAATAGAAATTCGCCAATTCTTGGGTTTGGCAGGTTACTACAGAAGATTCATCAAAGACTTCTCAAAGATTGCACAGCCGCTTACACTACTGACATAGAAAGGTGTTACTTATCATTGGGGTAATACACAAGAAACAACTTTTCAACATTTGAAGGATAAACTTTGCAGCGCACCTATCCTCTCATTGCCAGAGGGCACAGACGATTTCGTGGTTTATTGCGACGCATCAATACAGGGTCTTGGTTGCGTATTGATGCAACGGGATAAAGTCATTGCCTACGCTTCGCGCCAACTTAAGATTCACGAACGGAATTACACTACACACGATTTAGAGCTGGGAGCTGTGGTTTTCGCGCTTAAGATATGGAGACATTACCTGTACGGTACCAAATGCACCATCTACACCGATCACAGGAGTCTCGAGCATATCTTCAAGCAAAAGGAATTGAACATGCGCCAACGTCGATGGGTCGAACTTTTGAACGATTATGAATGTCCCATCAAATACCATCCAGGCAAAGCCAATGTTGTGGCTGACGCCCTCAGTCAAAAAGACACTACGCCTAGACGCGTACGAGCATTACAACTTACCATCCAGTCTAGTCTTCCTACACAGATACGAGATGCTCAGGTAAAAGCATTGAAACTAGAAAACGTCAGGGCTGAAGCCTTACGCGGCTCAAGGCAGTGGTTAGAACAAAAGGAAGATGGCGCTTATTACGTAACAGGACGCATCTGGGTCCCACTTTATGGCAACTTACGCGAACCTGTAATGGATGAAGCACATAAGTCTCGCTACTCGGTACATCCAGGTTCGGATAAAATGTACCACGACCTCAGAACTACATATTGTTGGATATAATGTTCAATTGTGGATTAAGATTCAACGTTGCCTTCAAGGTACGACCCAAAGAGTTACACTTTGGGCAACGAACATTTAACGGTGTTTTAATTGTTAATCACCGGATCACGAAATAATAAGCGTAATAAAGAAACGGGTAATTATTTGGAATAATTACGGAGAACCGGATTTAATATTATAACTAATTTGTTAATTATAATATTAAATTATATATATTGTTAATTATTTAGATAATTAAAAGGAGAGATTATTGTTTTAATTATGAGATAATTATGGAGGAGTTGTGATTAGATTACAATTCCTAATCCTTGTATATCTTTAAAAACAAAAGAAAAAGGATTTACTAGTTGGTCTCAAATTAAACTCTCAAATCAATTATGTATACGGAACTTCAAATTAATGAGATGAGATATGCTTTTCAAAAGTCAAAAAGGAAGCATAAGATTAAATAGGATTTGAGAAATTCAATTTAGTTAATTACTCCTACTATCCTCCTACGACGTAAACAAAGAAAAGTGAAGATTTTTGGCTTTTTCTTTCTCATCATTGAAGACGATAATCCAGAGATTTAAGATACCGGTGACAAGTACAAGTAAATTTTTAATCTCTTTGATTACGCAAAAGGTAAGTAAAGTTTTAAACTTTATTGTCTTTAGTTTAAAGGTTTCGTTTGAAATCGTTTCAAACGAACAAATATGATTTCGTGGTCAATGATCATCTAGCGAGATCGTTCGTTGAACCAAGGTGTCTTTCTTGGATGTCACGATTCTTTAGTTTTAATATAACCTATTTTGATTGTAATGAGATCACTGGTGGAATCGGTTTAGAACCGAACCTCGTGTACATTTTTTCCGCTGCGTTCAGTTTGTTTGACAAATTGATTAAAATTATTTTCTAAAAGTTACACGAAAATTCCAACAGTGGTATCAGAGCCACCTTACAAATCAAAGTAGGCTAATTTTATTATAGTGTTTATAGATCTATAAAATAGTTATAGAACTGCATGCTTAAAATCGAGTAGATTTGGCATAGGAACCTGTCACGTATAATAGTTATAGGCAAGTTTTATTAAGGCCAAAAAAATAACATTTGTCAAAGTCCTCTTTGAAATAATTTTTGGCCTTAACCTATTTCGTTTAGCTTAATGATCGTACTATGCAAATTCGGGTTTAGAATTTTTTTTATGAAACGCGTACCTAATTAGTTTTGAAGCTATGCGGTTAAGTAAATAAAAAAAATCGGAAATATTGAAATAGTGATTTCAATATAAAACCGATATATTTAAAAAGAAATCAGATGTCATTAAATTCTATTTTTTTCTTCTTATCGGAAATTTAATTTATAAAAAAGGTTTTTTTTAGGATGGGATCCAAGATTAAGTGGGAGCACAAAAGGGTTTGTGCTACACTTAATGGGCTCGGTTCATGTTCTTGGGCTCGAACGAACCGAACATATTCTGAACCCGGAATTGCATATTTATTTATTTTATTATGCGTTTTGCCATGAAATGTTTGTTACGTATATAAAATTAATAATTAATACACGATCATTAAAACGACAATTTTAATAAAAGGTTTATTAAGTATTGGATAGGTAATTAAAATAAACAGTTTATTTTAAAATACAAATATCAAAATTGGTTTTACAAAAATTAAAAGTTAATTTGAAAACCGTAATTAATAAAAGTTATTAATTAAAATAAATTTGCGACACGACCAACTTAGATTAAACAGGGTATTTAAAATTAATCGGTCGAGTGATTGAAAGGTGTTTCAAGTCGTCACGAATTAAAACGTAAAATTGATTTTTACAAAGGAATTGTATAGCCTATGTTCATGCCATAGGCCGTACAAGTATTTTAAAACGACCCGAACTGGTAATTTTAAAATATAACCCAAATTAAAATCGATATTCCACGCCACCCTAAATTAAGAACACCCGAACTGATCTATCCGAACCCCTGGTGCTAGTGTTTACCCTGCATCCAGGCCTACGGTTTTGGTTAGGGGTAGTTCCGCGATTTCCATGCTTACATGGGCCGGGCTACAGTTCTGATTTGAGGACAAATATCACTTTTGCGACACGAGAGCGAATGTTAGTGTTTACCCTGCATTCGTCTTCTACGGTTGTGAAAGTGGGTGTAGTTGGGGTTAACGTACCAATGCTTGACAACACTCGTCATGCGACCCCAAACCAAGAATTGTGTAGCTGACACAATTGGTGATCGTCACCTACCCTTCAATCTATGCCAGTGAAGAGTGCTAAGTCCATTCACTGAGTTATGGGGAGATGGGATCTCATCCTAATTCCTAAAATTTTGTAAATCTTGGTCAAAATTGAATTAGGTTAATGCATGAAAATTACTAATAAAATTTTCTTCTAAATTCTACAGATGTCTACAAACAATTCTGATAACACCAAATTCTCGCTTAAGTCCATCCTTGAAAATGCTAAACTTGATAATTCTAACTTCATGGATTGGTACTGCAACCTGAAAATTGTTCTTAGGGCGGATAAAAAGGCTTATGTCCTTGAAGGACCAATTCCCGAAGCACCTGCTGCTACTACGGGTCCAGCTCGCAGGACATGGGAAAAACATGTTGATGATTCCCAAGATGTGACATGTCTTATGCTTGTTATGATGATTCCAGAACTTCAGAAGAATCTGGAAAACTTGGGAGCATATGAGATGAGTGAGCAGCTGAAAAACATGTTTCAACAGCAAGCTCGTCATGAGCGTTTTGAGGTGATGAGATCTCTCATTACATGTCGCATGCAGGAAGGTACTTCGGTCAGTTCTCATGTACTGAAAATGAAGTCTTTCGTTGATCAACTGGAGGTCTGAACGCACCCCTTAGTAATGAGTTAGCTACGGATGTGATCCTTAACTCGCTACCCAATTCATATCACCAGTTCGTAATGAACTATAACATGAATGGGTGGGAAAGAACGATCCCAGAGTTGCATTAGATGCTAAAAACTGCTGAGACAAACATCCCAACTAAGGGCAATCCAGTGCTGGCGATCAGGGAAGGAAGAATTACCAAGAAGAAGCAATCCAAGGGAAAAGGCAAGGCGAGTAAGCAAGACAAGGACAAAGGCAAAAAGGTTGCCACTCCGAAGGCAAAGCCTCATAAAGATGCCAAGTGTTTTCACTGTGATGAGATCGGGCATTGGAAGAGGAATTGTCCCAAGTACTTGGCTGAGTTGAAGCTTAAGAAGCTGCAGATAGGAGAATCCTCAGGTATACATGTTATTGATCTATTTTCCTTTTTTTTGGGTAAAGGGTTACCCCGGTGATTCTATTATAGACAACCGCCAAATAAGTACAAGTAGTGAGGATGAGTTCCCCACTAGTTCATATACAGGACATGCCCCATATATGTAAGCAAACAAACAAACAAACCAAGTTACCACCTCAATCTAGCATACTACAATCATGTTAATGACTAACTAGTAGACAAACGAAAAAAATCAAACAAACGACGTCAACCGCCATCATCAAATATGAAATTGCTACCAACCGGCAGCCCCTTTGCATGGAACAGAAGCCACCTATCCATTGGATAACTTTATGTGAGAGGTGCTTGCCCCTGTACTGGAAGACGTAGGATGTGTACCCGATGTCATAAACTCATTCGTTTCATCATATACAACCTCTACCTCATCCTCGTCACACTCCTCATTTAGCTCACGGCCTCCTTTATATCTCCCCTGCAAGGAACCCCCATTCCCCCCAACAAACCCAAGAGCACTAAACGAATTGTGTGTTTGAACCTTGGACGAACTAGTGCACCGCACATTCACGTAGGAAGAACTCACTGCCTTTTTCTTTTTATCCACGGGTCTATATTCAAACTTGGGCTTTTGATTGTTAACTTGAAAACCGCTCTTCTTTACATTCTTCTTTGTCTTGACTTCCGTATAACCATCCTCATCTACTTTCGGACTGTTTGTAGGAGGTTTCACTGTCGATCGAATGCATTTTGGACACTCCTGAGAATCATGCCCAAATACACAACAGTGGGCACATCTCGGGGGTTTCCATTCATACTCCACACGAATAGTCTCATTGACATACTTGGTCTCATCCAACTCAGGAATAGCCATGGTCAGGACCTCTTTAAAGTCATGTTCAGCAGAGATATCAATGAGGGCCCTAGCATAGCTGCTTCGTCCCCAAGCCTCGTTGCACATATCAATAGTATACGAATCCAACCGCAAAGGAGAACCAATTTTAGACGCCAACATGCTTAACCCATCATCAGTATACGCCGCTAGAGGAACCTCATGCAATTTCACCCAAACCGCAGCCTTTTTAATATCTTCTTTTTTAAGAGTGCTTGTAGGGGACCAAGTGTTGAGAAAAAGAAGTTTGTTCCGAATCAGCCAAGGACCCCCTTCAAGAACATTATTCATACCCTGACTATCTTCAAACTTGAAGAAGAAAAACCCATTCGAATTCATCATAATTTTTTGAAAACCATGCTTTTTCCAATTTGTTTTCACAAAATATTCAACAACCGGATAAGCAATTCTATCCCCCAGGAAGTAACCATAAAGAGTATTTGCTAACCTGTTGTTAACCTGACGAACAGAATCAATTGGTAAAACTACATCCACTCCTTCCAAGGAGACATCCGACTTTAGCGACCTAAAGTTAATTTTAGGAGTTTGATCAGCCGACTCATTAGCATTCTTTGCTGAATTTTGAGCATTCGAACCCGAATCCATGTTAACACCCCCTGGACAGCTTGTTTGTTTGACACAACATTAGCGTACGATTGAGAAGTAGCTCGAGGGATAGGACTAACATCATTCAACGGGAGCACAAAAGCTACCTTTCTTTTATCAAAAACCTTAGCATACTGCTGATTAGGAGAAACAGATCGACCAACCTGTTCATCATCATCTAGTGGCAGCATAAAGGTTACCTTTTTGCTCAGTTCGGAGACCCTCGCAGCTATATTTGACATTAGTTTTGGCTCAAAAGGTTTACCATCAATATTCTTTATCTTCCTCGCAAAGACGTTTACGTTGTCTGCATTTTGTTCATCCATTTCAGCAGCCACAACTCTTCAGAACACGATAACTTACTTGAATCTGAATTGCGGCCAAAGATTGAAACCAAATCAGGTTATTAAGAAACCTTAATTCGTTAATACAATCAGGCGTCAACTCTAACCTGAAACCCTAATTCGTCAAACCCAAAAACGGCCAAGAAAGCTCAGCCAATCTTGAAATCAACGATTGTTTACTGCAATTTAAACACTCTCCCTTGATAAAACCCAAACAATTACGAAACACAAGCACCCAATGAACCCAAACACAACAGCAGCCAACGATTTCTTTGGGGTTCAAAAGTCTGTGCTACTACAAAAGTCTGTCCACTGCTGCAAGTCATCCCCTGTTCTCATTTCTCTTGGTAACCACTGATGATCATAATCAGTGTTGCATCCACTGCTGAGCTAAAGCCCTAGTTCTCTCTCTCTCTGATGGAGAAAAGCGCCCCTTTCTTTTTTGACCTAAAAAACGTTTTTCTTGATGATCGTAGGGATTGTTTGTGTGATTAGAGTCTCATAAATTCTGATTTTCCCTTACAATTCACTATTATCATTCTTTGATTCGTTTTTCAGAGACTAGGGTTACGTTTTCTTCTCTACACTTGGCTGCCATTATTATTTTCGTTTTTATTGATAATCTGGTTTTGGGTATACAAAGAGAGATTGTGTTTTGCTGCATTTACAAGGGTTGCTGCATAGTTTCTTCGTCTAATTTATCTGCTCTTGAACGAATTTGTTGAGACGGCTGCTAGGGTTTGTCAGGTTTCTTTGGTGACGACTGCTAGGGTTTTTGCTGAACGTTCATCTTCTTGACGGCTTCTAGGGTTTTGTTCTCAGCCATCACATTTCAATTGGCGGCTGCTAGGGTTTATCAATTTGGGAATGTATGAATCTAATATTTCTGGTGGAAACCAACAGCCTATTCGTGGGAAGCCGTCATTATCGTTTGAAGAAATTGCTGCACGTTTTCTTGATGTTGATAGGAAGCCAAAGCGTGGTGTAACAATTACAACTCAAAGTGACCCTAAGACTACAAACATCGTCGATGAGCTTACCAAGGTCACAGTTCCGGATGACAAAGGCGACGATGGAGGCTGATTAGTTGTGTTTGGTTATTTGTATCTAGATTGTAGTCTAGTGGTCGTTTCCTTGTTTGGCTGTTTGTTTTGGTTTGGTTTTGGTTTGATTTTCATGGGGTGTGTCTCATGATTGAACTAGTGTAGACTCTCTACACTACTTGTGCTTTTTTGGTTGTGAATATATAGAATCACCGGGGTAACCCTTTACCCAAAAAGGTCACAGTTCCGGTTCGGTTAGACAAACGGGATGTTGAAAAGTCAGATAATTTTTGGGATTACTCTAGCAAGTATACGCCAAAATCAGACCTCTTTGGAGCATCCTTCTCGGCTGATAAATGGAAACAAACAGGTTCTGGTTATGCGGAACAACTATCCTTTGCGAATGTTGTGAAGGATACTAAAGAGAAAGTTAAGGTGAATTTTAGGGTGATGGAATCGAATGAGGCTGTTGACGGAGCTGATGTTGTCATTCCACTGTCTTCAGTTAAACAAGTCACTGACAGGTATGCGAATACTTTGTATGGTTATTTTCTGGGTAAACGGCTGGCATTTCCTGTGGTTGACTTCTTTGCAAAGAACAATTGGGCAAAATATGGTTTGTCAAGAATTATGATGAATGCTCACGGGTTCTTCTTCTTTAAGTTCAAAACGAAAGAAGGGATGGATCAAATGTTAGAGGATGGACCGTGGATGATAAGAAATGTTCCAATAATTTTGAAAGAGTGGTCGGCCTCTATCAAGTTGGAAAAAGAGGATTTGAAAGCTATTCCAGTTTGGGTCAAGCTGCATGATGTGCCTTTAGCGGCATTTACTGAGGATGGGCTCAGTTTACTTGCATCTAAGATTGGGGTGCCTCTGATGTTAGATTCGTATACTGCCACAATGTGTGCGGAATCTTGGGGAAGAAGCAGCTATGCTAGAGCTCTTATTGAAGTTCAGGCAGGGGTTGAGTTAAAGAAGAGCGTTACTGTTGCAATCCCATCTTTGGAGGGTCTTAGTCATTCAATGGTGGAGGTTAAAATTGAGTATGATTGGGAGCCGTTAAGATGTTCAACTTGTTGTGTCTTCGGTCATGACGATAGCTCGTGTCCTAAGAACCCTCAGGTAAATTTGAGTGGGGATACTGAGAAGAAGGAAAATGATGACTTTCAGGTCGTAGGTGCCAAAAAGAAGAAACCTAATAATCAAGGGCTTCATATGAAAAACCAGAAGCCAAAGGTAGTTTACAGGCCAATTGTCAACCCTAAACCAAAATCGTCTTCAAAGAGTCCGATGCAGAATCAGGTTTCAACGTCTAACCCGTTTGACATTCTGAAGGATGATAATGGTAATCAGGGAGGTACCACTGTGGGTCGAGTGGAGATGAAATCGTCGAGTGACAGGCAGGAATCGAATGAGGAGGTGGTTGAAGAAGTCTACAATGAAACTAGTAAATTTATGACATCGGGTACTCATCCTTTCTCTTCGAAAGCAGGGGCAAGCACCTCTTCTACCAAGTTCTCTAATGGATAGGCTGTCTGCTTTTCGTCTGAAGGGGCTGCTGTTTTGCGGCTACTTTATTTTCGATGATGGTGGTTGAGGTTTATGTTTGTGTTTTGCATTGTTTTGTCTACTAGATGTTTTGTCATGATGTATAGTAGACTAGGTTATGGGGTGTCATAGGTCTTTGGCTTTTGTTTTTGTTTTACATATATGGGGCATGTCCTGTATATGAACTAGTGTGGAACACATCCTCACTACTTGTTCTTTTTTTGCGGTTGCATTTTAATAGATTTACCGGGGTAACCCTTTACCCAAAAAAAATTGCAAAAAGGATGGAAAAAACGTAACCCTAATGTATAAAAACGGATTCTTAATGATTAACCTGAATTGGAATTGGAAATCAGGAATCAAGAGACCCTAATCACACAATCAATCCTCATTAGCAAGAAGAAATCACGAATTTTGATCATAGAATTTGTGGGGCGCCGTTTTCTCCATTTGCTTGAGAGAAAACTAGGGTTTTTCTTTTAGGCTTTCGTAGTGGTTTGATCTATTTTCCTTTTCGAGCAAATCTTGGGTGTTTGACACTGGATGTGGTTTTCACATTTGTAATGATTTGCAGGGACTAAAAAGGATTCGAAAGCTGAAGCAGGGTGACTTAGAGCTGCACGTTGGGAACGGGCAGAATGTTGCTGTGAAGGCAGTTGGAGAATTTATTCTTGAATTACCTTCTGGATTGTTTGTTACTTTAGACAATGTTTTTTATGTTCCTAGTTTGACTAAGAATATTATTTCTGTTTCTGCTTTAAGAGAACAAGGTTTTAATTATGCTTTTGATATTGTTAATGGTAACATTTCTGTATTTTTAAATGGTGTGTTCTATTTTGAGGCTAAGCCTCACAATGGTGTCTATGAAATAGATACTTCTAACAATAGATCATAATATGGTATGCTCTCTTTCCTCTAAACGTGTTAAAACTAGCTTTAATCAAACATATCGTTGGCATTGTCGTCTTGGCCATATTAACATCAATCGCATGAGGAAGCTCCAGACCGTAGGGATTCTAGAATCCACGGGTCAGGAGACTTATGATTTATGTGAATGTTGTCTAAGTGGCAAGATGACTAAGACCCCTTTTACCGGAACTAGTGAAAGGGCTAAAGACCTGTTAGGACTCATACATACTGATGTATGTGGTCCATTCAGGACTATGTCAAGGAACGGGGAAAGATACTTCGTTACATTTACTGATGATTATAGTAGATATGGATATGTTTATCTTATAAAGTTTAAACATGAAACCTTTGAAAAGTTCAAAGAATTCCAAAATGAAGTACAAAATCAACTAGGGAAAACGATTAAGGCACTTCGATCTTGTGACAACTCGAGTTTCCAAGATTCCTATTTCGCATTTATTGCACGTTCATTGATTGTTTAGTTGTTTATTTGCACAATTAGTTGCTATGGAATTTTATACGTTTTGACACAATGAATCGTATTGGGTGATTGTGCATGATTGTTTGTTACTTATGAAAGATTTGTCTAATGTATGAACTTGGTGGTGGAACTGTGAAATTGTTTGAGATGGTGTACTATTGAAAAACATAATAATAAAGGGTGTATAGAGTAATTAGTGAAACTTAAACTATTCTTAACCCTAATCCCTTTTCACTAATCATTACACAAAACAAAACACGTACTTTCATCCTCTGATCCTCTGGCAATCATCATCTTCATCATAGGCACAAGCTATTCATCACTCTTGATTTCCATACTCTAACTAGAATCAATTCAAGGTAGTTGTTTACTGATTGTTGATTGTCCTTAATTCTTGATTCTTGTGATTCTTGTAAACACTAGTTCTTCACATGCTAGTTCTGTAATGTTTTTGTGTTTATTGACTCTGATGATTGAGTAATGAATATGATTAGTTGTATGCCGATAAGATTGTTCACGTAATGATTGTTGTTAATCATCGATTGATTGCTTATGAATTCTGCAATGTGTAAGACTGAATAGGGTTCCTGATCGTATGAAAAACTAAAATGTAACTGATACAATCTCAATGAACTAGAACATTCGTATGTGTGACGGATTGTTGTCTGAGTTTTAGAATGTTATACAGGTCCGAAGTTTATATTAATGTTTGTCAGAGTTTTGTTATTGTTAAGCTTGTCCGAATTTTTATGAAGGAATGATGTCCGACCTTTATTAGGTGATAAGGGTCCGACCTTTTACATGTTAACCTAGTGTCCGAACTTTAGGAAGCTTTGGGGGTCCGAATTTTTGAAGGCAGCATGTTATAGTCCGAGTTTTGTCAAAGGGGGAGGGTGGTCCGACCTTGTGGCCCTTAGATCACTTGGTCCGAGTTTCAAGCCCCCAAACTTTGTCCGAGTTTTAACCCCCCCCCCCACACCCCTGTCCGAGCTTTAACCCCCACCCCCATGGTCCGACTTTTGGCATAGGACAAGCGAGTTTTTGAGGGGGGAGCCTCCCCTGTCCGAATTTAAAGGGGGGAGCCCCTTAGTCCGACTTTTGTTGTGTTAAAACATCTTGTCCGAACTTTATAACATGGTTGATTGTCCGAGTGTTAACTAGGAAGCTTTGCCTGAATGTTTGATGGTATAATGAAATAGCCCGATTGTTTGTTATACACATGATCTGATTATTGGTTAAGTTATTAACCTTATTAACTCTATTAGTTAGTAAACTATGTTAGAGTGTAATCCAGTTAAACACGTTAACTCCGTTATGACTGTAAAGATGTTAATTCAGCTAGACATGTAACATTGCTAGTATGTGAATCCTGTTAAGTGTGTTAACTTAGTGAAGCATGTTAACTGCCTGTTTTTCCTATCAAGCATGAATTGTATGAAGATGACTAACTGGTTGTAATGCCTGATGTTAACTGTTACACACACTATGTGATGAACTTTGCTTGCGAAACCTTACAAACATGAACTGACTGTGAACACATCCATACTCTAGGCTTTGATTGATTACTTGTGAGTGCATAACCTAGCATACCGAGCAAACCAAGGTGAGTTCACACAGCCAAGGCATGGGGTTCCCAGGGTGGGAATGGGTTTGGATTATTTACTTGTACTTACCTAGCATATGGAACTTAATTATATGGTCCTCGGGTGAGGAAGGGTTATTGATAAGATACGACTAGACTAGTGATACTTATAGAACTGATCTTCGCACACACGCCGGGGTTGGCTGCGATAATATGACTGATCTTCGCACACATGCCAGGGTTGGCTGCGATAATATGACTCATCTTCGCACACATGCCTAGGAAGGCTGCGAACTGTACGCAAAAACTTCGCACAGGTGCCGGGTGGCCGCGATACAAATATACCTAGTCTAGAATACTTGAGAACTTTCCCTAATCTTCGCATACATGCCTAGAGGGCTGCGATACGAACTAATACGATACATGACTTAATGAACGAACACAATGCTTACTTGTGACACCCCAGGAAAACCAGTAAACGATACACTCAACTAGCTTCCTCAGTAACCGTATGCTAAATTTCGGGACGAAATTTCTTTCAAGTTGGGGATAATGTGACAACTCGGGTTTCCGACATTCCACTTTCGCATTTATTGCACGTTAATTGTTTAGATTGTTTGTTGACACGACTTGCTTGTTTCACAACTGTACACGTTTGTGATACGTTAAATTGTATTGTGATTGACATGTTATACTTGATGTGCAATGCAAGTGTTGTTTTTGTGTTTATGCATGGTGTGTATTATATGTGTATAGGTTAACAATACATTTTGGTATTTACGTTATGATGGTACAAGTAAAACATGGAACCTTGGGCCGATTACCCTACCCCACTCGAAAACACTCTAGCTGGAAACACCCCTACCCCCCCCCCCCCCACGAAAACACTACCCTGGTGAGGGCTAGTCGGCAAAAAAAAAAAAAATGGAATGGGCTTCTGGCCCAGTAACCATCTATTATATTTTGCCCCAACCTTTGCGTAAACTTGTAACCGGCAACAACCCTAAAACCCCTTTAGTGTGCGTCGGCTGAAGGGAAACCCCCTCCTATCGAGACAACATCTGTTCAGTTTGGTGAGTAATTATTATCCATTGACATTCATGCCTGTGGGATATCGGTTTTATGTATTATCATTTGTGAATTGAATTTAGTTGGTCCAATGAAAAACAATCACCACTTCATTATTTGTTGGGTAGTGATCTACTGAATTGTATTAATTGCCTCACATGTGATCTACTGACAATTTAGAAATATGTGAACCTTTTGATATTGGATGAATGGAAAAATGTTGTTGAATGCTCACTATTGGACCGATTATTATTATAGTGTAGTGCATGATTAGTAGGGTTATGTATGACAGTAGGCATGCGACCACTCATATGTATGTGCAAAAGTTGTATAGGTCTAATTAGATTGAATGCAATCAGTTAAGTGCTCGCGTAAATCGATGATCCCATGATTTAGTCTAATGAATGTTTTCGGGTTATATTTGTTTGAATGTGTAAATGATTAAGGTTCTTGTTGATGTTGTACGTAACTGATATCTAATGACGAAATACAAGTGGCGGCGAAATAGATGAGTTTCGCCGACACCAAGCACCTTTTGGACGGAACTTGTGATAATTATAAACATGAACTAGTTGCATAGACTTTTGTGTGTCTGTGCATGAGGAGCTTTGATATTCGGCCCAATCACTTCAATAATAACCAGGAAGTTTGTCTGCCCATGTGCATGAAATGAATATTAGATAAGATGGTTCAGTACTCATAAATCCTTGTCGGCCAAAAAGTTGATTGCTACAATATTGTGGTCCAATGATATAGATTGGTTTAATTGAACTATTTATAATATCCAAGTTGGGCATGTGATTCAAACAAGGGGTTTGCTTGGAAAATATAATCAGAATAGGAGTTTCAATATTTGTTCGATACATGTATGGACTGTCATTTCTTTATCACATTAAGTACATAAAGGGGTTTAGTGGCTGAATACATGCTGACATTTGATTAATGTTACAGTTTAGTTATGAGGTACTATGATGTATGCTACTGATTGGTGTGTATGACCAACTGCTATGAATTGTTTGATTACGTGTGAATGCTACTTGCATAAAATGTGATACAACTTGAGTTATGCGATTAAGAAACTGATTGGTTTTGGTAACCATGCTAGGATTTGATTGATCAAACTTGAATGCATAAATAAACATACCGAGCAAACCAAGGTGAGTTCACACAGCCAAGGCATGGGGTTCCCGGGTGGGAATGGGATTGGATGACTTATTGTATATACTCAGATGATAGAACCTAACGATAAGATACGGCTAGACTAGTAACACTTATTGAACTGATCTTCGCACACCTGCCAAGGGTTGGCCGCGATATTATGACTGACTTCGCACACCTGCCTTAGGAAGGCCGCGAACTAAATTTACTAATCTTCGCACACCTGCCTGGGAGGCCGCGATACAATTAAACCTAGTCTAGAATACTTGGGAAAGACATCCCTAATCTTCTTATACCTGCCTGGGAGGCCGCGATGGAAACTAATACGATACGTGACATAACGAACGAACATACTACTACTCACACTAAACTATTACTGAACTATCAACTGTGAACTCGCTCAACTAGTTGTTGACTCTCTATTACATGCCTTGCAGGCTTATAGGTGCATATCCAAGGAACTTGCTGTCTGGGAAGCTGGAGTGGTCATGGGTCGAGACACATGGAAACGCAACACAAGAACTAAGAACTTACATGTGGTTTTATAAACACTCATTGAGTTAAATAAGCTTCCGCTGTAAACTGTGAAATATTGTGATATTGTAACACTTGTTGTTTATAAATGAAAGTATTATTCACCTATACCTATGAGTTCAATGTGATTGATGGTTACGATCCTGGTCAGTCACGCCTCCAAGCGGTGGTACTCCGCATGTGGATTTTGGGGGTATGACAGATTGGTATCAGAGCCATTGGTTATAGTGAACTTGGTTTTAAAAAGGGAAACTGTTTTTGTAAAACCAGACTATAACCGGACAGTTCTGAAAACGAGAATACGACCATGACACTCAGCTCCAGATTGCAAGGTTCGTCTCTCTTATACTCACTGTACTACATAACTAGTGAACACCTACATACGATATTGCATGTGATTGCACGCTTAGCACCACGATACGAATTCATGTACATTTTCACGTAATAAGAGACCGATAGGGTGGTCATTCCCTAAACCTCCATAACTTACACCACTTGATACTCTTTGAAATCTACTCGAGTGTGGGGAACCATTTGACATGAGTTAAGAGGAGCTGATATGAACATGCAAATCACGATATTATTGTGGGTGCACACATAATAATATTGTGGGGTGCATGTGAGTCCCAGTAAGGCTTAACAAGTGGAAAAGGGGTTCTGTCCCGTTATTTGATCAGTGTGAAACATAACCAACCTATAGGGGCCATAGCAGTAATTGTCTCCCTACTCAAACTTAAACGCGAACTTCTCATTTATCGTTGGATTCTTTCGAAACTCGATGCTGTCGAGTGTTACCCGAACACCCATCAGAACACCTAGCGAACCGGGTAGAATGTTAGGTGCTTATACGAACGTCCCTGAGTTGGATGTCCCCGCGTCGAATGATCGAACGATACCTTTCCTACTCCTTCTTGTTTATTGAAACTCATGGATTGACGTCTCCGATCCCGAAGCGTGATCACTTCTGTAATACTCTCGCCTCAGACGGTGAACTACTCGAACCACACGCAGCGATGACGGGCCGGAGGATGAGCATAACCCCCTACCGATCTCAGCACGGATTAAGTTAAAATGTCATCAACCCAAGGAACAATGACAGTTTTGGGAACTCTAGTAGTAGTAGCAACAACACTGGATGTGGTACTCGCGATGGGCATTTAGGATTGGTGTGGACAACGCTAAGATTGTAACAACATGGTGGCCTTCGTGCCCTTAGTAATAAACCACTTCGTCACAGTTCGGCTCAACCCTGGTACATCTCGAAACCGAACCTGCTATGGAAACGGCAGATGGCAAGCCTATTGAAACCTTATATGGGTGTAGGAATGCAAACTCGACCTTGTGGGACAAGTGATCAACGTCGACCCTTCCCCTGCTACCCTTGATAGATATGATGCGGTAGCCGTGTGGATTGGCTACCCAGGTATCGTATGCATACACTCAGTGAGAAGAAAACTTTGTGCGGAGAAACATTACCTACTGCAGCGTGTCTGAGTGGCACAACGGTTAACTTCATTTCAGCAAGAAGGACCAGGAGTGTCTACGGAAGGATTACCCAGCGACGATAACCCTCAGCACGGATGTCAAGACTAAGGAAAGGAGGATCGAGGATCCACCAATTATTCGTGACTTCTCCCTAAATGTTACCTAAAGGACTGTCAAGTTTATCTACACATCGACAGGTGGGATGTCAGACCAGTATCATGCTAGAAGTAACCCTCGTTATTGGTATATCTTACTACCCTACACCAGGAAGGTTGCAGGAACTGCCTAATCAACTCCAAAAATTTTTGGACTCGTGCTTCACTTTAAGGAGCCCCCGTTATACGCAAGAAGAGAAGTTACTCAACATGTGTTACGATTATCGAGGAACTCAACAAAGTGATAGTGGAGAGCCGCCATCCTCTTCCACGAATTGATGATCTATTCGACCAGTTGTAAAGGGGTCAAGCTACTACTCCAAGATGGACCTGAGGCCAGGTTACCACCAGCTGAGAGTCCGGGTTGAGGACGTCTTCAGAACATGCTTTCAGAACTCGTTACGGCCACTATGAGTTTCTTGTCATGCTACTCGGGTTAACAAACGCACTGGCAGTCTTCATGGACCTTATGAGTAGAGTGTACAAGCCCTACCTAGATAAGCTTGTGATTGTATCCGTCGACGACATTCTGATTTACTCCAAGAGTCAGGAGGAACACGAGCAGCATTTACAATTGATTTTGGAACTTCTTCGAACAGAGCAGTTGTATGCCAAGTTTTCAAAATGCGACTTCTAGCTTCGTGAAGTCCACTTTCTAGGCCACGTGGTAAACAAGGATGCGATTCATGTTGATCCATCCAAGGTAGATTCGATTAGAAATTGGCCTGCGCCTCGTATACCAACGGAAATACGCCAATTCTTGGGTTTGGCGGGTTATTACAGACGATTTATCGAAGACTTCTCGAAGATCGCGCAACCACTTACGCTACTGACACAGAAGGGTGTCACCTACCGCTGGGGAGATTCCCAGGAAACCGCTTTCCAGTATCTGAAGGATAGGCTTTGCAGCGCACCTATTCTCTCATTGCCAGAGGGCACAGATGATTTCGTGGTCTACTGTGACGCATCGATACAGGGGCTTGGTTGTGTATTGATGCAACGGGATAAAGTTATTGCTTACGCTTCGCGGCGACTCAATATTCACGAACGCAACTACACGACGCACGATTTAGAGCTGGGAGCTGTTGTTTTCGCGCTTAAGATATGGCGACACTACATGTACGGTACCAAGTGCACGATTTACACCGATCACAGGAGTCTCGAGCATATCCTTAAGCAAAAGGATTTGAACATGCGTCAACGAAGATGGGTTGAACTTCTGAACGATTACAAATGCGCCATCAAGTACCATCCAGGCAAAGCCAATGTTGTGGCTGATGCCCTCAGTCGGAAAGATACTACACCTTGGCGTGTACAAGCTTTGCAACTCACCATTCAGTCCAGTCTTCCTGCATAGATACGAACAACTCAGATAGAAGCATTGAAACCCGAAAACGACAAGGCTGAAGCCTTACGCGGCTCAAGGCAACGAATGGAACAAAAGAAAGACGGCGCCTACTATGTAATAGGGCGTATTTGGGTCCCACTATATGGCGGATTACGGGAACTTGTGATGGATGAAGCACACAAGTCTCGCTACTCGGTACATCCAGGGTCGGATAAAATGTACCACGACCTCAAAACAACATACTGGTGGCCTAGCATGAAAGGCCACATAGCGACTTACGTTGGCAAGTGTTTGACATGTGCAAAAGTCAAAGTGGAGTATCAGAATCCAGCGGGCCTACTTCAGCAACCCAAGATACCACAATGGAAATGGGAAGAAATTTCCATGGATTTTGTTACAGGCCTACCCAGATCCCAGCGTGGGAATGGTACTATATGGGTGATCGTGGATCGACTCACCAAGTCTGCACACTTCCTGGCTATAAGGAAACGGATAAGTTCTCCACTCTCGCAGACATCTATCTTAAAGAAGTTGTTTCGAGGCACGGGGTGCCCACCTCCATCATTTCGGATCGGGATGCACGATTCACGTCAGAGCTATGGCAAGCGATGCATAAATCTTTTGGCTCTAGATTAGACATGAGCACAGCCTATCACCCTCAGACGGACGGGCAGTCTGAGCGCACGATCCAAACTCTAGAAGACATGCTTCGGGCGTGTGTTATCGATTTCGGCAACAGCTGGGAAAAGCACCTCCCGTTAATGGAGTTTTCGTACAATAACAGTTACCACACTAGCATAGAAGCCGCTCCATTCGAGGCATTGTACGAACGTAATTGCCGGTCACCTCTCTGTTGGGCAGAGGTGGGGGATAGTCAGATTACAGGTCCAGAAATGGTAGTTGATGTTACTGAACGAATTGCACAAATACGACAACGCATGGCGGCAGCTCGTGATCGCCAGAAAAGTTACGCAGATAAGCGTAGGAAGCCATTGGAATTTCAGGTCGGGGACCGGGTTTTACTCAAAGTCTCACCCTGGAAGGGTGTGGTTAGATTTGGTAAACGAGGCAAGCTCAATCCACGGTATGTTGGACCATTCGAAATCACTGAAAGAATAGGCAAGGTAGCCTACAGACTAAACCTACCAGCTGAACTCGGTGCAGTTCACAACGTTTTCCACGTGTCGATTCTGAAGAAATGCCTGTCAGATGAGACCCTCATAGTTCCCTTGAAGGAACTCACTATCGACGAACAGTTGCACTTCGTCGAGGAACCAGTTGAAATCACGGACCGGGATGTTAAGGTCCTCAAACACAAGAGAATCCCTCTTGTCCGAGTTCGTTGGAACTCCAAACGTGGCCCAGAGTACACATGGGAACGCGAAGACCAGATGACAGAAAAGTACCCCCAGTTATTCAGAACCAATGCAACCACTACTGAGACTGAAGCTACTACTGCGGAATTTCGGGACGAAATTCCAACTCAACGGGGGGATGATGTGACTGTGACAACTCGACCTTTCGACTTTAAATGCACGTTGACTTTGACCGTTGACTTTGACTGATTAGTCGTTTGACTTGTTTGACTTATAATGTACACGTTGTGATAAATGAAAGTGTTCTGTGATTACATGATTATGTGTTCGATTGTATAACTTGAAGTCTGTTTGATAAACTTAAACTACTAACACTTGAACCACTAACACTTGAACAACTCAACGAAACACAAGTGTGTTTCGCCAAGCACAACTCGACGAATCAGAGAGTGATTCGCCAAGATATATCTCGACGAAACAGGAAACCTGTTTCGCCAATCCTGTTTCGCCGGCCCATCTGATTCGCCAAAGCCCATTAAGGGCCCAGTACCATTAAAACACGTATATGTTAGACGGAACAACCACTTTCACCACACTTGAGAAAAACAGAAAACCCTTGAACTCCTGGGTGTGTGTGTGACGGCAAACTTGTGTTCCTGAAGTCCCGAATCAACCTCGTTAACATTCCTTTGTCGCGGTTAGTATTTTCTACTGGTATTGATTGATGGTTTGGGATTGTTGTAAACTGATTTCTGATGTAGTGCTTATGCTCATGATTTATTGATAAATTGTTGTTGTTAAGATATAGACTTATAGGTTACGGATTTTATGTTGAGATTAGATTGTTGAACGGGTTGATCGGTTGATACATAGGGCTTGATGTTCTAGACTAAACCCAACTGATGATTTCGGTTTGATAATTACAGTTGTGATGCCACCGGTTAGGTCTCAAGCGATTGCTAGATGAATGCATGTATTAGCCCTAGTAGTATCAATGAATTCGTGTATTGATTTGATGATGATTTCTGTGTTATATGATCTACTGTATGATGATGATGATGATGATGATGAAGGCTATTAACCATGATTAGGGTTTCTGTGATAAGTTCTGTAATTGACTGCATGATTTTCGGTAATTGACATGTTGACGTAACTGCTGCTTAACGAATGTGAATGTTTGACGAATTGGAAGTCTTGACGAAACAGAATGTGTTTCGCCAAGGATGTCGACGAATTAGAAAATGTGTTTCGCCAAAAGTCCGTAACGAAATAGAATTTAGATTCGTTAAAGGGTAGTTGACGAAACACATTGTGTTTCGTCAACCTGTGTTTCGCCAACCTCTGTTTCGCCAACTTGGATAACCTGCACAGTAAACTGATTTAATTTTGTTAAGTGTTAACTGAGTTAACTAACTGATGTTAAACACTATGCATGACTTGTGTGATGTTGATTAGTGATGTGTACTACTTGGTGATCATTGATTATGCTTATACGTGGACTGTATGAATTCAAACTGATTGTGTACGTGCATACTCTAGGACGTGATTGATTTACTTTGAGCACATACTTAGCATACCGAGCAAACCCAAGGTGAGTTCACACAGCCAAGGCATGGGGTTCCCGGGTGGGAATGGGATTTGTTGAATTATTGTACATACTCAGCTGATAGAACCGAACGATATGACACGACTAGACTAGTAACACTTACTGAACTGATCTTCGCACACCTGCCAAGGGTTGGCCGCGATATTATGACTGACTTCGCACACCTGCCTTAGGAAGGCTGCGAACTAAACATACTAATCTTCGCACACCTGCCTGGTAGGCCGCGATACAAATAAACCTAGTCTAGAATACTTGGGAGGAACATCCCCTAATATCTTCGCATACCTGCCTGGGAGGCCGCGATGGAAATACGATATACGACATAACGAACGAACATACTACTCACACTATACTATTACTGAACTATTAACTGTGAACTCGCTCAACTAGTTGTTGACTCTCTGCTGCATGCCTTGCAGGACCTTAGGTATTTACGGAGCTTGCACAAGGAAGGAGCAGGTCGTTGTGGGCAAGGATTAGTGATTGATTGCTAAACATTATGACATTTCAAACTATTAACTATGTTGGGTTTATTTATATGCTTCCGCTACTTAAACAAAGATTGGTTTTGAACATCAATCATGTTGTGATGAATTACACTATCTACTTTTGTTATTAAATGCTATGTTTGATATGATTGGTGGCTTGATCCTGGTCACGTCACGCCTCCAAGCAGTGGTACTCCGCGTGTGGGATTTTGGGGTTGTGACAGATTGGTATCAGAGCCATTGGTTATAGCGAACTTGGTTTTAATATGGGAAAACGTTTTTATTAAAACCAGACTATAACCAGAACAGTGCTCTCAACGATCCACAACGACGCTTCGCTCCATGTGCAAGACTCGACACCCTAGGTAATAAGGTTTATGTTTATTACCTGCTTGCTAGAACTGCTTAGAACTTTGCTCGTAGTATGCTAGATTACATTGCTTACTATACATCGTTACATGAGAACCCCTATGTGCTTACACTCTTCTGTCATCGCTCTATTCGCGAACCTCTCTAACTCATGTTGCATTTGCTATGAAGATCATGTCTGGACGAATTAACATGACTCAAGCCCAGCTAGAGGCTCTCGTTCAAGCTCAAGTTGCTGCGGCACTTGCAGCTGCTCAAGCAGGTAGTATACCCTGCAGTATAGACTCACACTAGGATCTTTAGATCCTACATTAACTCTCGTATTTAACTTTGTCCTATACGTACACAATAGGTCAACACGCGTAGCAACCTGTCTGCACTTTCAAGAACTTCATGGACTGTCGTCCAAGCTCATTCAGTGGCACCGAGGGGGCAGTGGGACTCCTCCATTGGTTTGAGAAGCTAGAGTCAGTGTTTGAAATGTGCGAATGCCCTGAGGCTCGCAGGGTCAAGTATGCCACTGGCACGTTGGAAGGGATTGCGCTCACCTGGTGGAACGCGCAAGTACAGATCCTAGGGTTGGCAGCTGCTAACGCCACACCTTGGGAGGACTTCAAGGAATTGATTAAACGTGAGTACTGCACACGAGATGACATTCACAAGTTGGAGAATAAGCTATACCACTTGAAGATGACGGGGTCAGAGATTGAGGCTTACACGAAACGGTCAAATGAACTGGCCATCTTGTGTCCAACGATGGTGGACCCTCCAGTCAAGCGCATTGAGTTGTACCTCAAGGAGCTTGCACCAGAGATTCAGAGCCACGTGACATCGGCTAACCTCAACAATATCCAAGACATTCAGCGTCTTGCCCATCGACTCACCGATCAGGCAGTGGATCAGAACAAGCTGCCAAAACGTATCAGTGCTACCACTACTGCTACTACTACTCCAGCTACTACTTCTGCCACGCCCAGCGAGAACAAAAGAAAGTGGGACGGGGATTCCAGCAAGGGATCAGTTTCTGCTCAGTCCCAAACACAGCAGCGTCGCACCAACGATTACCATAGCCCGAATCAGCAATCATCGGGTAGCCAGGGGCAGAGTGGATATAGGGGAACTCACCCGTGGTGTAACAGGTGCAACAAACACCACAGTGGAAGATGTCGCAGGGAACGTTGTCAAAGATGCCTCAAGCCGGGTCATGAGGCTAAGGATTGTAGAAGCTCACGGCCAGCGAATCAGAACCAGCAACTCCCACCGCCAGCTCCACAGAATCAACAGCAGCAGCCACAGCGTGGAAACCGGGGATGTTTCCAGTGTGGGGCTGAAGGTCACTACAAACGTGATTGCCCTCAACTGAACCAGAACCAGAATCGCAACAACAACAATCAGGGCAACGGGAACAATAACAACAACTGGGGAAACAACAACAATGGCAACGAAGCTCGGGGTCGTGCTTTTGTGCTAGGTCGGGGTGACGCAGTGAATGATCCCAATGTGGTTATGGGTAAGTTTCTTCTCGACGATATTTATGTTACTGTCTTATTTGATTCGGGTGCTGATACAAGCTATATGTCTTTGAAAATGAGTAAATTGTTAAAACGTACACCAATACCCCTAAACACCAAACACGTCGTAGAACTAGCCAATGGTAAAAGTGTAGAAGCCGCACACGTAATCAAGGGTTGTAGTATCGTTCTAGCTGGTCAGACTTTCTCGATTGATCTTATACCCATAGTTTTGGGTAGTTTCGACGTCGTCATTGGTATGGATTGGTTATCCCAACATCACGCAGAAATATTATGCAAGGAAAAGATCATCCGTATTCCTCGCTCTAGTCAAGAACCTCTTGAAGTTCAAGGTGACAAGAGTGGTGCTGTGGTTGGCATCATCTCTTTCTTAAAGGCGCAGAAATGTTTACGAAAGGGGCACACTGCAATTCTGGCACTTGTCACTAACGCATCAGCAAAGGAAAAGAAGCTGGAGGATATTCCAGTTGTACGTGACTTTCCTCAGGTGTTTCCTGAAGATTTACCCGGTTTACCGCCTACCGCCAAGTCGAATTCCAGATTGAGTTAGCTCCTGGAGCCGCACCAATAGCCCGCGCACTGTATCGTTTAGCTCCAACCGAACTGGAAGAGCTGTCAAAGCAGTTACAAGAGCTCTTGGAAAAGGGCTTTATTCGTCCAAGCTCATCGCCTTGGGGAGCTCCAGTACTTTTCGTGAAAAAGAAGGATGGCACTTTCAGGATGTGCATCGACTACCGTGAACTGAACAAGGTGACGGTGAAGAACTGTTATCCTCTTCCGCGTATAGACAACTTATTCGACCAGTTGCAGGGGTCGAGCTACTACTCCAAGATAGACTTGAGGTCAGGGTATCATCAGCTGAGAGTCCGGGATGAGGACGTCTCCAAAACCGCTTTCAGAACTCGCTACGGTCACTACGAGTTTCTTGTCATGCCATTTGGGTTAACGAACGCGCCTGCCGTATTTATGGACCTGATGAACAGGGTGTGCAAGCCGTACTTAGACAAGTTTGTGATTGTCTTCATCGACGACATTCTGATTTACTCCAAGAGTCAGGAGGAGCACGAGCAGCACCTACGGTTGATTCTGGAACTTCTTAGAAAGGAGCAATTGTACGCCAAGTTTTCCAAATGCGACTTCTGGCTTCGTGAAGTCCACTTTTTAGGCCATGTGGTGAACAGGGATGGGATTCATGTCGATCCATCCAAGGTAGATTCGATCAGGAACTGGCCTGCACCGCGTACACCAACGGAAATACGCCAATTCTTGGGTTTGGCGGGTTATTACAGACGATTCATAAAAGACTTCTCCAAGATCGCACAGCCGCTTACGCTACTGACACAGAAGGGTGTCACCTACCGCTGGGGAGAGTCCCAGGAAACCGCTTTTCAGTACCTAAAGGATAGGCTTTGCAGCGCACCTATTCTCTAACTGCCAGAGGGCACGGAAGATTTTGTGGTTTATTGTGACGCATCGATACAGGGTCTTGGATGTGTATTGATGTAGCGGGATAAGGTTATTGCCTACGCTTCTCGTCAACTCAAGGTTCACGAACGGAATTACACGACGCACGATTTTTTTTTGGGTAAAGGGTTACCCCGGTGATTCTATTAAAATAACCGCAATTAAGTACAAGTAGTGAGGATAATCCACACTAATTCATATACAGGACATGCCCCATATATGTAAACACAAAAACAAAAACCAATGACCAATGACACCACACAACCTAGTCTACTTACATCATGAAAAAATGTCCAGTAGACAGACAAACGACATCAATAAGGGACGTTATCCGCCATCATCAAAAATGAAATTACTACGAAACAGCATCCCTAAAACGCGAACCAAAAACTGACTAGCCATTGGAGAACTTTGTGGAAGAGGTGCTTGCCCCTGCTTTTGAAAACACAGGCTGTGTACCCGATGTCATGAATTCATTTGTTTCATTATAGACTTCCACAACCTCCTCGTCATCAGAATCACCAATATCATCCCGTATCCCCTTACCCGTTTGACGAGCCGTACCCTGCTCCTCCCTTAGCACATCAAACGGGTTCTGGGACACTACACTAGTTGGCGGATCCGACTTTTTAACCCCTCCATTCGATTTGACCCCAACCGGCCTGTACTCAAACTTCGGCTTAGCTTTGTTGACATGAAAACCAGGTTTCCTAGCCGCTTTTTTACCATCCACATCCATAAACCCATCAGCATCCACTTCTGGAGTCTTCACCTGACCTCGAGATTGCTTCGTAGTGTTTTGTTTCGGGGGTTTAGGAACAACCATAGGAGGCTTCCTAGGCTGTTTCGGGCAAGACTCATCAGCGTGTCCAAAGACCTTACAATGGTCACACCTGCAAGGGCTCCATTCATATTCCACATTCATCTTTACTTTAATAAAACCTTCACCTTCTGGCTCAGGCACCGCAATAACAACTTCCTCTTTAAAGGCATTTTCAGCTGAGATCTCTATCAAGGCTCTCGCATAGCTGCTCCTACCCCACGCATCAGTGCACATTGAGGTAGTATACGAATCCAACAATTTCGGTTCACCAATAGTTGTAGCAATCATACTCAGACCATCTTCTGTATAGGCAACTATAGGAACATCATGAATTTTAACCCATACTAGAATCTTTTCAACTTCCTTCTTCTCTAGTCTTGCAGTAGGCGACCACACACTAAGGAAGAGAGGTTGAGAACGAATAATCCAGGGTCCCTCTTTAAGAACATTCAACATACCTTCTTTGTTCGCAAATTTGAAAAAAGAAAAACCCGTTCGCATTCATCATAGACTTTTGCAAACCAAACTTCTTCCAATTGTTTTTCACAAAGTACTCAACCACCGGATAAGCCACACGATTCCCCAAAAAGTACCCATACAGAGTATTAGCTAATCGATCTTGAACCAGTTTAACCGATTCCCGAGAAAGCACCACATCACAACCATCCTGCACCACCGGACTCGCCAGAGTTCTGAAATTAACCTGTTTGGTGTTAGCTGCCACGACGGATTCAGCATAAGACCTCGGCTTTATTGCACTACCCAAATCAGAACGAACCTGGGAACCTGGGAATCCCATGTTTGAGTAACCAGACCCTTCACAATCCGAAGACAATGGACCAGCCAATTTCACAAGTTTATCCATTGCACTGAATGTTGCAGATTCAATAGGGTTCTGAACCGACCCTCTTCGGGGTAACCAAGTATTACCCTCAACATCAATGAAACGTTTAGCTAAATCTTCAAAAGAAACTGATTGTTTGCCGCGGTCTTGCGGAAAAACCCCATCTGATTTCTTCTCTTCCATACGGTACAGGCAACAGACGTATCTTGCACAAACCCTAAGCTGAACAGAATGGACAATACCTTAGAGATGTTGTCCAACAGCCTTAAGCGAAGAACCCTTATCTGAACAAGAAAAATCGGTGTGACGGCTGAACCAGACAAACCCTAGCAGCCGCCGACACACAAACTTTCAAGAGCACAGGAGTCAGCGTCGAACTATGCAGCAACCGTTGTACAAGAAACCCTAATCCGAACCAAGTATGAATCCGAAACAAAGTTGAATGTATGACAGCCGCCGCAAGGAAAACTTACAGAATGCAAAGAGGATAACGGAACCCTAGAACACGGCCACCCACTCTGTCTTCAACTGATTAGGATGAACGATCTAGACGAGGGAATGATTGAATCGGCTAGGGTTTTCTATTTCGCCAAAATCGCCCAGAGAGACACGACGCACGATTTAGAGCTGGGAGCTGTTGTTTTCGCGCTTAAGATATGGCGACACTACCTGTACGGTACCAGGTGCACGATTTACACCGATCACAGGAGTCTCGAGCATATCCTTAAGCAAAAGGATTTGAACATGCGTCAACGACGATGGGTCGAACTACTGAACGATTACGAATGCGCCATCAAGTATCATCCAGGCAAAGCCAATGTCGTGGCTGACGCTCTCAGTCGGAAAGACACTTTACCTAGGCGCGTACGAGCTTTGCAGCTCACTATACAGTCCAGTCTTCCTGCACAGATACGAACTGCTCAGATAGAAGCATTAAAACCCGAAAACGTCAAAGCTGAAGCCTTACGCGGCTCAAGGCAACGAATGGAACAAAAGGAAGACGGTGCCTACTATGTAACGGGGCGTATTTGGGTCCCACTTTATGGTGGCTTACGAGAACTTGTGATGGATGAAGCACACAAGTCTCGCTACTCGGTACATCCAGGTTCGGATAAAATGTACCACGATCTCAGAACTACTTATTGGTGGCCTAGCATGAAGGCCCACATCGCTACTTACGTCGGCAAGTGTTTGACATGTGCAAAAGTCAAAGTGGAGTATCAGAAACCAGCGGGTCTACTTCAGCAACCTAAGATACCGCAATGGAAATGGGAAGAAATTTCCATGGATTTTGTTACAGGCCTACCCAGATCCCAGCGTGGGAACGACATCATATGGGTGATCGTGGATCGACTCACAAAGTCTGCACACTTCCTGGCTATAAAGGAAACGGATAAGTTCTCCACTCTCGCAGACGTTTATCTTAAGGAAGTTGTTTCGAGGCACGGGGTGCCCACCTCCATCATTTCGGATCGGGATGCACGATTCACATCAGAGCTATGGCAAGCGATGCACAAATCTTTCGGCTCACGGTTAGACATGAGCACAGCGTATCACCCTCAGACGGATGTGCAGTCTGAGCGAACGATCCAAACTCTTGAAGACATGCTTCGGGCATGTGTTATAGATTTCGGCAACGGCTGGGAAAAGCATCTCCCTTTGGTGGAGTTTTCGTATAATAACAGTTATCACACCAGCATACAAGCCGCTCCATTCGAGGCATTGTACAGACGTAAATGCCGGTCACCTCTCTGTTGGGCAGAGGTGGGGGATAGTCAGATTACGGGTCCAGAAATTGTCGTGGACGCCACAGAAAAGATTGCACAAATACGACAACGCATGGCGGCAGCACGCGACCGTCAGAAAGCCTACGCGAACAAGCGTAGAAAGCCATTGGAATTTCAGGTCGGGGACCGGGTTTTACTTAATGTCTCACCCTGGAAGGGTGTGGTACGTTTTGGTAAACGGGGCAAACTAAATCCGCGGTATGTCGGACCATTCGAGATCATTGAGAAAATAGGCAAAGTGGCCTACAAGTTAAACCTACCAGCTGAACTCGGGGCAGTTCACAATGTATTTCACGTGTCGAATCTGAAGAAGTGCCTGTCAGATGAGACCCTCATAGTTCCTTTTAAGGAACTCACTATCGACGAGCGATTGCAGTTCGTCGAGGAGCCAGTTGAAATCACGGACCGGGATGTTAAGGTCCTCAAAAGCAAGAGAATCCCTCTTGTTCGAGTTCGTTGGAACTCCCGTCGTGGCTCAGAATACACCTGGGAACGCGAAGACCAGATGACAGAAAAGTATCCCCAGTTATTCGAAACCAATGCAACCACTGCTGAGGCTGAAGCTACTACTACGGAATTTCAGGACGAAATTCCAGATCAACGGGGGGAGGATGTGACACCCCAGGAAAACCAGTGAACGATGGAACCTATCTAGCTTCCTCAGTAAGTACGTACCAAATTTCGGGACGAAATTTCTTTCAAGTTGGGGATAATGTGACAACTCGACCTTTCGACTTTAAATGCACGTTGACTTTGACCGTTGACTTTGACTGATTAGTCGTTTGACTTGTTTGACTTATAATGTACACGTTGTGATAAATGAAAGTGTTCTGTGATTACATGATTATGTGTTCGATTGTATAACTTGATGTCTGTTTGATAAATTTAAACTACTAACACTTGAACCACTAACACTTGAACAACTCAACGAAACACAAGTGTGTTTCGCCAAGCACAACTCGACGAATCAGAGAGTGATTCGCCAAGATATATCTCGACGAAACAGGAAACCTGTTTCGCCAATCCTGTTTCGCCGGCCCATCTGATTCGCCAAAGCCCATTAAGGGCCCAGTACCATTAAAACACGTATATGTTAGACGAAACAACCACTTTCACCACACTTGAGAAAAACAGAAAACCCTAGAACTCCTGGGTGTGTGTGTGACGGCAAACTTGTGTTCCTGAACTCCCGAATCAACCTCGTTAACATTCCTTTGTCGCGGTTAGTATTTTCTACTGGTATTGATTGATGGTTTGGGATTGTTGTAAACTGATTTCTGATGTAGTGCTTATGCTCATGATTTATTGATAAATTGTTGTTGTTAAGATATAGACTTATAGGTTACGGATTTTATGTTGAGATTAGATTGTTGAACGGGTTGATCGGTTGATACATAGGGCTTGATGTTCTAGACTAAACCCAACTGATGATTTCGGTTTGATAATTACAGTTGTGATGCCACCGGTTAGGTCTCAAGCGATTGCTATATGAATGCATGTATTAGCCCTAGTAGTATCAATGAATTCGTGTATTGATTTGATGATGATTTCTGTGTTATATGATCTACTACATGATGATGATGATGATGATGATGACGGCTATTAACCATGATTAGGGTTTCTGTGATAAGTTCTGTAATTGACTGCATGATTTTCGGTAATTGACATGTTGACGTAACTGCTGCTTAACGAATGTGAATGTTTGACGAATTGGAAGTCTTGACGAAACAGAATGTGTTTCGCCAAGGATGTCGACGAATTAGAAAATGTGTTTCGCCAAAAGTCCGTAACGAAATAGAATTTAGATTCGTTAAAGGGTAGTTGACGAAACACATTGTGTTTCGTCAACCTGTGTTTCGCCAACCTCTGTTTCGCCAACTTGGATAACCTGCACAGTAAACTGATTTAATTCTGTTAAGTGTTAACTGAGTTAACTAACTGATGTTAAACACTATGCATGACTTGTGTGATGTTGATTAGTGATGTGTACAACTTGGTGATCATTGATTATGCTTATACGTGGACTGTATGAATTCAAATTGATTGTGTACGTGCATACTCTAGGACGTGATTGATTTACTTTGAGCACATACTTAGCATACCGAGCAAACCCAAGGTGAGTTCACACAGCCAAGGCATGGGGTTCCCGGGTGGGAATGGGATTTGTTGAATTATTGTACATACTCAGCTGATAGAACCGAACGATATGACACGACTAGACTAGTAACACTTACTGAACTGATCTTCGCACACCTGCCAAGGGTTGGCCGCGATATTATGACTGACTTCGCACACCTGCCTTAGGAAGGCTGCGAACTAAACATACTAATCTTCGCACACCTTCCTGGTAGGCCGCGATACAAATAAACCTAGTCTAGAATACTTGGGAGGAACATCCCCTAATATCTTCGCATACCTGCCTGGGAGGCCGCGATGGAAATACGATATACGACATAACGAACGAACATACTACTCACACTATACTATTACTGAACTATTAACTGTGAACTCGCTCAACTAGTTGTTGACTCTCTGCTGCATGCCTTGCAGGACCTTAGGTATTTACGGAGCTTGCACAAGGAAGGAGCAGGTCGTTATGGGCAAGGATTAGTGATTGATTGCTAAACATTATGACATTTCAAACTATTAACTATGTTGGGTTTATTTATATGCTTCCGCTACTTAAACAAAGATTGGTTTTGAACATCAATCATGTCGTGATGAATTACACTATCTACTTTTGTTATTAAATGCTATGTTTGATATGATTGGTGGCTTGATCCTGGTGACGTCACGCCTCCAAGCGGTGGTACTCCGCGTGTGGGATTTTGGGGTTGTGACAGTGACACCCCAGGAAAACCAGTAAACGATACACTCAACTAGCTTCCTCAGTAACCGCATGCTAAATTTCGGGACGAAATTTCTTTCAAGTTGGGGATAATGTGACAACTCGGGTTTCCGACATTCCACTTTCGCATTTATTGCACATTAATTGTTTAGATTGTTTGTTGACACGACTTGTTTGTTTCACAACTGTACACGTTTGTGATACGTTAAATTGTATTGTGATTGACATGTTATACTTGATGTGCAATGCAAGTGTTGTTTTTGTGTTTATGCATGGTGTGTATTATATGTGTATAGGTTAACAATACATTTTGGTATTTACGTTATGATGGTACAAGTAAAACATGGAACCTTGGGCCGATTACCCTACCCCACTCAAAAACACTCTAGCTGGAAACACCCCTACCCCCCCCCCCCCCACAAAAACACTACCCTGGAGAAAACACTTTGGTGTTTTCGTCCAGGGCTAGTCGGCAAAAAAAAAAAAAAAACGAAATGGGCTTCTGGCCCAGTAACGATCTATTATATTTTGCCCCAACCTTTGAGTAAACTTGTAACCAGCAACAACCCTAAAACCCCTTTAGTGTGCGTCGGCTGAAGGGAAACCCCCTCCTACCGAGACAACATCTGTTCAGTTTGGTGAGTAATTATTATCCATTGACATTCATGCTTGTGGGATATCGGTTTGATGTATTATCATTTGTGAATTGAATTTAGTTGGTCCAATGAAAAACAATCACCACTTCATTATTTGTTGGGTAGTGATCTACTGAATTGTATTAATTGCCTCACATGTGATCTACTGACAATTTAGAAATATGTGAACCTTTTGATATTGGATGAATGGAAAAATGTTGTTGAATGCTCACTATTGGACCGATTATTATTATAGTGTAGTGCATGATTAGTAGGGTTATATATGACAGTAGGCATGCGACTACTCATATGTACGTGCAAAAGCTGTATAGGTCTAATTAGATTGAATGCAATCAGTTAAGTGCTCGCGTAAATCGATGATCCCATGATTTAGTCTAATGAATGTTTTTGGGTTATATTTGTTTGAATGTGTAAATGATTAAGGTTCTTGTTGATGTTGTACGTAACTGATATCTAATGACGAAATACAAGTGGCGGCGAAATAGATGAGTTTCGCCGACACCAAGCACCTTTTGGACGGAACTTGTGATAATTATAAACATGAACTAGTTGCATAGACTTTTGTGTGTCTGTGCATGAGGAGCTTTGATATTCGGCCCAATCACTTTAATAATAACCAGGAAGTTTGTCTGCCCTTGTGCATGAAATGAATATTAGATAAGATGGTTCAGTACTCATAAACCCTTGTCGGCCAAAAAGTTGATTGCTTCAATATTGTGGTCCAATGATATAGATTGGTTTAATTGAACTATTTATAATATCCAAGTTGGGCATGTGATTCAAACAAGGGGTTTGCTTGGAAAATATAATCAGAATAGGAGTTTCAATATTTGTTCGATACATGTATGGACTGTCATTTCTTTATCACATTAAGTACATAAAGGGGTTTAGTGGCTGAATACATGCTGACATTTGATTAATGTTACAGTTTAGTTATGAGGTACTATGATGTATGCTACTGATTGGTGTGTATGACCAACTGCTATGAATTGTTTGATTACGTGTGAATGCTACTTGCATAAAATGTGATACAACTTGAGTTATGCGATTAAGAAACTGATTGGTTTTGGTAACCATGCTAGGATTTGATTGATCAAACTTGAATGCATAAATAAACATACCGAGCAAACCAAGGTGAGTTCACACAGCCAAGGCATGGGGTTCCCGGGTGGGAATGGGATTGGATGACTTATTGTATATACTCAGATGATAGAACCTAACGATAAGATACGGCTAGACTAGTAACACTTATTGAACTGATCTTCGCACACCTGCCAAGGGTTGGCCGCGATATTATGACTGACTTCGCACACCTGCCTTAGGAAGGCCGCGAACTAAATTTACTAATCTTCGCACACCTGCCTGGGAGGCCGCGATACAATTAAACCTAGTCTAGAATACTTGGGAAAGACATCCCCTAATCTTCGCATACCTGCCTGGGAGGCCGCGATGGAAACTAATACGATACGTGACATAACGAACGAACATACTACTACTCACACTAATCTATTACTGAACTATCAACTGTGAACTCGCTCAACTAGTTGTTGACTCTCTATTACATGCCTTGCAGGCTTATAGGTGCATATCCAAGGAACTTGCTGTCTGGGAAGCTGGACTGGTCATGGGTCGAGACACATGGAAACGCAACACAAGAACTAAGAACTTACGTGTGGTTTTATAAACACTCATTGAGTTAAATAAGCTTCCGCTGTAAACTGTGAAATATTGTGATATTGTAACACTTGTTGTTTATAAATGAAAGTATTATTCACCTATACCTATGAGTTCAATGTGATTGATGGTTAAGATCCTGGTCAGTCACGCCTCCAAGCGGTGGTACTCCGCATGTGGATTTTGGGGGTGTGACATTACTATACTATTACAATTACTGAACTGTTAACTGTGAACTCGCTCAACTAGTTGTTGACTCTCTGCTGCATGCCTTGCAGGACCTTAGGTACATATGGAGCTTGCACAGGGAGGAGCAGGTCGTTGTGGAGCATGGATCGTGGATGTTTTGTTACACTTTATAACACTTGAACTTATTACATACATTGGGTTTTCAAATTATGCTTCCGCTACTTAAACTATGTTTGGTTTGAACATCAATTGTATTGAATTGGGTTTTTATGAACTATTTCGATTATTATATGCTATGTTCAATATGATTGATAGCTTGATCCTGGTCATGTCACGCCTCCAAGCGGCGGTACTCCGCGTGTGGATTTTGGGGTTGTGACAGATTGGTATCAGAGCCATTGGTTATAGAGAACTTGGTTTTAATATGGGAAAAACATTTTTATTAAAACCAGACTATAACCAGAACAGTGCTCTCAACGATCCACAACGACACTTCGCTCCACGTGCAAGACTCAACATTCTAGGAAATAAGGTTTATGTTTATTACCTGCTTGCTAGAACTACATAGAACTTTGCTCGTAGTATGCTTAGATTACATTACATGCTATTCGTTATTACTTGAGAATACCTATGTGCTTACACTCTTCTGTCATCGCACTACTCGCGAGCCATTCTCACTTACACTACTTTTGCTATGAAGATCATGGCCGGACGTATCATCTTGACTCAAGCCCAGTTGCCGGCTCTCATTAACGAACGAATTGCTGCGGCACTTGCAGCCATACAAGCAGGAGGTATACCCTGCAGTCGTAACTAGGATCTTTAGATCCTACACTCTTAAACCAACTCTTGTGTTTAACCTTGCCCTATTCTTTTACACAATAGGTCAACACGCTCAGTCACCTGTTTACACCTTCAAAAACCTCAAGGATTGTCGATCTAGCACCTTCAGTGGTACTGAGGGAGTTGTAGGCCTCCTCCATTGGTTCGAGAGGCTCGAAACTGACTTCGAGGTGCATGATTGCCCTGAGTCTCGTAGAGTAAAGTTTGCTACTGGAACACTCGAAGGTGTTGCGTTAACCTGGTGGGAAGCACAGGTTCAAATGTTAGGGCTGGAAGCTGCTAATGCCACCCCCTGGAACGAGTTCAAGGACCTAATTAAGGAAGAGTTTTGCATTCGGGAAGACATCCACAAACTAGAGGTACAGTTCCTCAACCTACAGATGGTGGGGTCTGAAATTGAAGCTTATACGAGGAGATCAAACGAATTAGCCACATTTTGTTCCACTATGGTAGACCCTCCCACCAAACGCATCGAACTGTATCTCAAGGGTCTGGTGCCCGAAATTCAGAGTCATATGACCGCAGCTAATCTTGGCACTATCCAGCAAGTCACTCGGCTTGCTCATCGTCTCACAGACCAGGCTGTAGAACAGAACAAACTACCGAAACGTGCTAAGACTGATACTACATGTGCTTCTAGTGATAACAAACGCAAGTGGGATGAAAGCCTGAGCAAGGAATTAATTTTGGTCCAGCCTCAGGCGTAGCAGCAAAAGATAGATGACTACCAGAGCCCCAGACAGCAATTTACTAGTAGTCGCGGGCAGAGTGGATATCGAGGAAATCATCCAAAGTGTAACAGATGCAATAGACACCACAGCGGTCAGTGCAACAAGGGTCGTTGCTAGAGGTGTCTCAAGATTGGTCATGAAGCTAAGGATTGTCGAAACTCGCGTCCTGTAACTCAAGAACAGCAACGGTCGCCTCAACCTCCACAGAATCAGCAGCAACAATAGAGTTTTAAAGGATGTTTTCAGTGCGATGCTAAAGATCACTAAAGAGACATTGTCCGCAAATAAACCAGGACCAGAGTCAGAGCCACGACCATGGGAACAGGGACGACAATGGGGATAGCATTAGGGGAAACAATGGAAACAGTGACGCCTGGGCCGCATGTACGTGATTGGTCACGGTGACGCAAGGAACGATCCAAACATAATAATGGGTAAGTTTCTTCTCGACGACTTTTATGTTACTGTCTTGTTTGATTTGGGTGTGGATACCAGTTATATGTTCTTGAAAGATAGTCAAATGTTATAACATACACCAACTCCCTTGAACACCAAACCTGTCGTTGTGTTAGCTTATGGTATAAGTCTAGAGGCCATTCATAGTTCAAGATTGTAATCTTATCCTCGCTGGTCAGACGTTTCCTATCGACCTCATTCCTACAGTTCTGGACAGCACCTATAGCTCGCGCACCGTATCGTTTAGCTCCAACGGAATTGGAAGAACTGTCTAAGCAACTACAAGAGCTCTTGGATAAAGGCTTCAATCGTTCAAGCTCTTCGTCTTGGGGAGCTCCAGTACTATTTGTGAAGAAGAAAGACGGTACTTTCAGGATGTGCATAGATTACCGCGAACCGAACAAGATGACAGTGAAGAACCGTTATCCTCTTCCACGTATTGACGACTTATTCGACCAGTTGCAAGGGTCGAGCTACTACTCTAAGATTGATCTGAGGTCAGGGTATCATCAGCTGAGAGTCCGCAAGGAGGACGTCTCCAAGACAGCATTCAGAACTCGCTACGGTCGCTACGAGTTTCTAGTCATGCCATTCGGGCTTACGAACGCGCCTGCAGTTTTCATGGATCTTATGAACAGGGTGTGCAAACCCTATCTTGACAAGTTCATCATTGTCTTCATCGACGACATTCTGATCTACTCCAAGAGTCAGGAGGAACACGAGCAGCACTTACGTCTTATCTTGGAACTGCTTCGAAAAGAACAACTGTACGCCAAGTTTTCAAAATGCGACTTCTGGCTTCGTGAAGTCCACTTCTTAGGCCATGTGGTGAACAGGGATGGGATTCATGTCGATCCATCCAAGGTAGATTCGATCAGGAACTGGCCTGCACCGCGTACACCAACGGAAATACGCCAATTCTTGGGTTTGGCGGGATACTACAGACGATTCATCAAAGACTTCTCCAAGATCGCACAGCCTCTTACAATGCTGACACAGAAAGGTGTTACCTATCGTTGGGGTAATACACAAGAAACTGCTTTTCAGTATCTGAAGGATAGTCTATGCAGCGCACCTATTCTCTCATTGCCAAAGGGCACGGATGATTTTGTGGTCTATTGTGACGCATCGATACAGGGGCTTGGTTGTGTATTGATGCAGTGTGATAAAGTTATTGCCTACGCTTCGCGGCAACTCAAAGTTCATGAACGGAACTACAGGACGCACGATTTAGAGCTGGGAGCTGTTGTTTTCGCGCTCAAGATATGGCGACACTACCTGTACGGTACCAAGTGCACTATCTACACCGATCACAGGAGTCTCGAGCATATCTTCAAGCAGAAGGAATTGAACATGCGTCAACGACAATGGGTCGAGTTACTTAATGATTACGAATGCGCCATCAAGTACCATCCAGGCAAGGCCAATGTTGTGGCAGACGCACTCAGTCGAAAGGATACTTTACCTAGGCGTGTACGAGCTTTGCAGCTCACTATTCAGTCTGATCTTCCTGCACAGATATGAAATGCTCAGGTAGAAGCATTGAAACCAGTAAACGTCAGGGCTGAAGCCTTGCGTGGCTCGAGGCAACGATTAGAGCAAAAGGAAGACGGTGCCTACTATGTAACAGGACGCATTTGGGTTCCACTATATGGCGGTTTACGAGAACTTGTGATGGATGAAGCTCATAAGTCTCGCTACTCGGTACATCCAGGTTCGGATAAGATGTATCACGACATCAAAACTACATATTGGTGGCCTAGCATGAAGGCCCACATAGCAACTTACGTCGGCAAATGTTTGACTTATGCGAGAGTCAAGACAGAGTACCAGAAACCCTCAGGCCTACTTCAGCAACCCAGGATACCACAATGGAAATGGGAAGAAATTTCCATGGATTTTGTCACTGGCCTACCTAGATCCCATCGTGGGAGTGATACTATTTGGGTGATCGTAGATCAACTCACAAAGTCTGCTCATTTCTTGGCTATCAAAGAAACGGATAAGTTCTCTACATTAGCAGACATCTACTTGAAAGAAGTTGTTTCGAGGCACGGAGTGCCAACCTCTATTATTTCGGATCGGGATGCACGATTCACTTCAGAACTATGGCAAGCAATGCACAAAGCTTTTGGATCTCGATTAGACATGAGTACAGCTTATCACCCTCAGACGGATGGGCAGTCTGAGCGCACGATCCAAACTCTAGAAGACATGCTTCGGGCGTGTGTTATCGATTTCGGCAACAGCTGGGAAAAGCACCTCCCGTTAGTGGAGTTTTCGTACAATAACAGTTACCACACCAGCATACAAGCCGCTCCATTCGAGGCATTGTACGGATGTAAATGCCGGTCACCTCTCTGTTGGGCAGAGGTGGGAGATAGTCAGATTATAGGTCCAGAAATGGTAGTTGATGCTACTGAACGAATTGCACAAATACGACAACGCATGGCGGCAGCTCGTGATCGCCAGAAAAGCTACGCTGATAAACGTAGAAAACCGCTCGAATTCCAAGTTGGGGATCGAGTGCTACTCAAAGTCTCACCCTGGAAGGGTGTGGTTCGATTTGGTAAACGGGGCAAGCTCAATCCACGGTATGTTGGACCGTTCGAAATCACTGAAAGAATAGGCAAAGTAGCCTACAGACTAAACCTACCAGCTGAACTCGGTGCAGTTCACAACGTATTCCACGTGTCGAATCTGAAGAAGTGCCTGTCAGATGAGACCCTCATAGTTCCTTTTAAGGAACTCACTATCGACGAGCGTTGCAGTTCGTCGAGGAACCAGTTGAAATCACGGACCGGGATGTCAAGGTCCTCAAGAACACTAGAATACCTCTTGTACGAGTTCGTTGGAACTCCCGTCGTGGCCCAGAGTATACCTGGGAACGTGAAGATCAAATGAAACTCAAGTTTCCCAAGTTATTCGGAAACCGTTCAACCACTACTGAGGCTGAAGCTACTAATATAGAATTTCGGGACGAAATTCCAAATCAACGGGGGGATGATGTGACACCCCAGGAGAACCAGTAAACGAGACAACTTACCTAGCTTCCTCAGTAACCGCATGCTAAATTTCGGGACGAAATTTCTTTCAAGTTGGGGATCATGTGACAACTCGAGTTTCCAAGATTCCTATTTCGCATTTATTACACGTTCATTGATTGTTTAGTTGTTTATTTGCACAATTAGTTGCTATGGAATTTTATACGTTTTGACACAATGAATCGTATTGGGTGATTGTGCATGATTGTTTGTTACTTATGAAAGATTTGTCTAATGTATGAACTTGGTGGTGGAACTGTGAAATTGTTTGAGATGGTGTACTATTGAAAAACATAATAATAAAGGGTGTATAGAGTAATTAGTGAAACTTAAACTATTCTTAACCCTAATCCCTTTTCACTAATCATTACACAAAACAAAACACGTACTTTCATCCTCTGATCCTCTGGCAATCATCATCATCTTCATCATAGGCACAAGCTATTCATCACTCTTGATTTCCATACTCTAACTAGAATCAATTCAAGGTAATTGTTTATTAATTGTTGATTGTCCTTAATTCTTGATTCTTGTGATTCTTGTAAACCCTAGTTCTTCACATGCTAGTTCTGTAATGTTTCTGTGTTTATTGACTCTGATGATTGAGTAATGAATATGATTAGTTGTATGCCGATAAGATTGTTCACGTAATGATTGTTGTTAATCATCGATTGATTGCTTATGAATTCTGCAATGTGTAAGACTGAATAGGGTTCCTGATCGTATGAAAAACTAAAATGTAACTGATACAATCTCAATGAACAGGAACATTCGTATGTGTGACGGATTGTTGTCTGAGTTTTAGAATGTTATACAGGTCCGAAGTTTATATTAATGTTTGTCAGAGTTTTTTTATTGTTAAGCTTGTCCGAATTTTTATGAAGGAATGATGTCCGACCTTTATTAGGTGATAAGGGTCCGACCTTTTACATGTTAACCTAGTGTCCGAACTTTAGGAAGCTTTGGGGGTCCGAATTTTTGAAGGCAGCATGTTATAGTCTGAGTTTTGTCAAAGGGGGAGGGTGGTCCGACCTTGTGGCCCTTAGATCACTTGGTCCGAGTTTCAAGCCCCCAACCTTTGTCCGAGTTTTAACCCCCCCCCCCCACACACACACCCCTGTCCGAGCTTTAACCCCCACCCCCATGGTCCGACTTTTGGCATAGGACAAGCTTGTCCGAGTTTTTGAGGGGGGAGCCTCCCCTGTCCGAATTTAAAGGGGGGAGCCCCTTAGTCCGACACTTCGCTCCACGTGCAAGACTCAACATTCTAGGAAATAAGGTTTATGTTTATTACCTGCTTGCTAGAACTACATAGAACTTTGCTCGTAGTATGCTTAGATTACATTACATGCTATTCGTTATTACTTGAGAATACCTATGTGCTTACACTCTTCTGTCATCGCACTACTCGCGAGCCATTCTCACTTACACTACTTTTGCTATGAAGATCATGGCCGGACGTATCAACTTGACTCAAGCCCAGTTGACGGCTCTCATTAACGAACGAATTGCTGCGGCACTTGCAGCCATACAAGTAGGAGGTATACCCTGCAGTCGTAACTAGGATCTTTAGATCCTACACTCTTAAACCAACTCTTGTGTTTAACCTTGCCCTATTCTTTTACACAATAGGTCAACACGCTCAGTCACCTGTTTACACCTTCAAAAACCTCAAGGATTGTCGATCTAGCACCTTCAGTGGTACTGAGGGAGTTGTAGGCCTCCTCCATTGGTTCGAGAGGTTCGAAACTGACTTCGAGGTGCATGATTGCCCTGAGTCTCGTAGAGTAAAGTTTGCTACTGGAACACTCGAAGGTGCTGGATTAACCTGGTGGGAAGCACAGGTTCAAATGTTAGGGCTGGAAGCTGCTAATGCCACACCCTGGAACGAGTTCAAGGACCTAATTAAGGAAGAGTTTTGCATTCGAGAAGACATCCACAAACTAGAGGTAGAGTTCCTCAACCTACAGATGGTGGGGTCTGAAATTGAAGCTTATACGAGGAGATCAAACGAATTAGCCACATTTTGTTCCACTATGGTAGACCCTCCCACCAAACGCATCGAACTGTATCTCAAGGGTCTGGTGCCCGAAATTTAGAGTCATCTGACCGCAGCTAATCTTGACACTATCCAGCAAGTCACTCGGCTTGCTCATCGTCTCACAGACCAGGCTGTAGAACAGAACAAACTACTGAAACGTGCTAAGACTGATACTACATGTGCTTCTAGTGATAACAAACGCAAGTGGGATGAAAGCCTGAGCAAGGAATTAATTTTGGTCCAGCCTCTGGCGTAGCAGCAAAAGATAGATGACTACCAGAGCCCCAGACAGCAATTTTCTAGTAGTCGCGGGCAGAGTGGATATCAAGGAAATCATCCAAAGTGTAACAGATGCAATCGACACCACAGCGGTCAGTGCAACAAGGGTCGTTGCCAGAGGTGTCTCAAGATTGGTCATGAAGCTAAGGATTGTCGAAACTCACGTCCTGTAACTCAAGAACAGCAACGGCCGCCTCAACGGACATCTCAAGAAGTGTGGGATTATATCTCAACTAACTTCACCTGGAACACTGTGACACCCCAGGAAAATGTGACAACTCGAATTTCCAAGATTTCTATTTCGCATTTATTGCACGTTCTTGTATTGCTTAGTTGATTGATTTCACAATTAATTGCTACGGAATTGTATGTGTTTTAAATACAATGAAGTGTATTGTGTGATTATGCATGGTTATGTATTACTTGCGAATGATTTGACAAATACTTAAATGAGGTGGTGAAACTGTAAATTGTATATCTTGTGCATGAAATATGTGATAGATAATTCCTTAGGGTGTTTTGTGCGAATAGTGAAACTTTAACAACTTAAAACCCTAATCTCCTTCTCTAATCATTCACTAATCATCACACAAGAATCAAACACGTATCCTCATATCCTCTAATCCTCTCTACAACCATCTTCTCATCATTCTTGGATTCACAAGTCCTTTGCATCAAGTTTGTTTGTCAATCCATCTAGAATCGAATCAAGGTAATTGTTTAATCATTGTTGATGTTAATTGTTGATTGATTGATTGATGTTAAAACCCTAGCTCTCATATGATACTTCTGTGATTTTGATTTGATTCTGGATAATTGTGATAATGATGTGATTAGTCGTACAATTGATTGCTTGACAATTTAGAAATCGTGATATGGGAGAATGATTGACTGTTGATTTGTTTACTACTGTACAGATATGAATTAGGGTTTTCAAAGCGTATGAATTATTGAGAGCGTAACTGTTATGATCTTTTGGTTCTGTACAATGATTGTTTACTCAGAGTTTTGATGAAAGTGATGGTCTGAGTTTTATCATGAGAATTAGTCCGACTTCTTAACATGTAAATGTGTCTGAGTTTTGCTAGCACAAGTATATCTGACCTTTGATGATATGTTATAGCATGTCTGAGTTTCTTGATAAAATGCGTGTCCGAGATTTATGACAAGATAAGGTCCGAGCTCTTTGTTTGATTGTTCTATCCGAATTTTTATTGATATTAGTGTGACCGAGTTTTGTAATTGGATTGAGAGGTCCGAGTTATGGCCTTGTTCCTTTTAGTCCGACTTTGTGATCCCCACCCATCTATCCGAGTTTTGAGCCCACCACTCTAGTCCGAGTTTTACATTGTAATTGGTGGTCCGAGTTTCATGTCCCCCTCTCATGGTCCGACCTTTATACCTTGCCCCACTGTCCGAGCTTTAACCCCCCCCCCCCCCCAACACATTGATCCGAGTTTCATAAGGGGGTGGGTGATTGTCCGAGTTTTGTGACTTATTTCTCATATACAATCCGACTTTCAAACAGGGGAAACCCCCCCCCCCCACACTTGTCTGAGTTTTAGGAAGGGCAAGGCCCTGTCTGATTTTGTGTGTATTAATATGAGGCCCTGAGATGTATGTTATATAGTGTTCAAGCTGTAAAGATGTGTATGCACTTGTTTAAGCCGTAAACGCTACTAAACCTGTTAAGCTTATTAACGATGATAACATATTACGTTAGATTAAACTGTGTGATCAAAGACGCGACGCATGAATTATGTGAATACGAATAACTGTTTACGTGATGTATGATTCTGTATATAACCGTATGATACTGAATGCAACTGTATGATCTTACATGTATGAATCGGTCTATGTGCTATCATCCTGAACACAATAAGCACACAAAACACAGCTGCTTGAATGTCAATGATTTGCAAACCCTAATTTGATGCAAACACTTACATCGTATCATGTGCAACATATCCTAGGTCGTGTGTAACGGACTTAGACATTTGACAAACCCTAGAGCATAGCATACCGAGCAAACCAAGGTGAGTTCACACCCTTACTAAGGCATGGGATTCCCAAGGGCTTGGGAATGGGATTGAAGGAATAAGATTGAATAGATTCGTACTGACACTAATACTAGACTACCATACCACTGTCCTCGGTTGTGCAGGACACATACTTATGCTATTCACTGTCCTCGGTTGTGCAGGACACATACTTACAATCTACGTAGACTTTTACTTACTACTATCCTCGGTTGTGAAGGATACTTATACATACTACTATCCTCGGTTGTGAAGGATACTTATACTTACTACTATCCTCGGTTGTGAAGGATACTTATACATACTACTATCCTCGGTTGTGAAGGATACTTATACTAAATTACTATCCTCGGATGTGAAGGATACTTATACTTATTACTATCCTCGGTTGTGAAGGATACTTATGGTTACGAATAGTCTAGTGGTTATAAAACATGGGAAGCCCCCACCAATAGAACGTACTAACGGCCCAGTAGAGCCACCTGTTACATACGAACTTACTATTACGCATTTACTTTCTGTGAACTCGCTCAACTAGTTGTTGATCCTCTGTTACATGCCTTGCAGGTCGTTAGGTACATGCAGCTTGCACATGGAGGAGCTGGTCGTTGTGGGATTGGATCGTGATTATCTTATTTGACACTTATGACATTCGTACTTAATTATGTTGGGTTTTGATTATACGCTTCCGCTAAACAATGATAACTTACTTACGTTTTGGAACACCTTTCATATCGATTTGGTTTGGTTAATGGCCATTATTTCCTTTTTATATATATATATTGTTCTATATGATTGGTGGTTGGATCCTGGTCAGTCACGCTCCCAAGCGGTGATACTCCGCAGGTGGATTTTGGGGGTGTGACAGATTGGTATCAGAGCCATTGGTTATAGAGAACTAGGTTTTAATATGGGAAAACGTTTTTATTAAAACCAGACTATAACCAGAACAGTGCTCTCAACGATCCACAACGACGCTTCGCTCCACGTGCAAGACTCGACATCCTAGGTAATAAGGTTTATGTTTATTGCCAACATGCTAGAATTGCATAGAACTTTGCTCGTAGTATGCTTACATTACTTTGCTCACTACTTGTTACTGCTTAAGAACACCTATGTGCCTACACTTTTCTGTCATCGCACTACTCGCGAACCATTCATACTTATGCTACCTTTACTGTTCGATCATGTCTGGACGTGGTAACATGACTCAAGCCCAGTTGACGGCTCTCATTATCGAACAAGTTGCTGCGGCGCTTGCAGCCGCACAAGCAGGAGGTATAACCTGTTATTCCAGACCTATCCTAGGATGTTAGATCCTACTCTTGTGACCCAACTCTCGCGCTTAACCATGACCTATCTTTCTCACGCAACGGGTCAGAACGCATAGCAACCTGTCTGCACATTCAGTGGCACAGAAGGAGCAGTGGGACTACTCCAATGGTTTGGGAAGCTCGAGTTAGTATTCGGGATGTGTGAATGCCCTGAGACTCGCAGGGTCAAGTACGCCACTGGTACTTTGGAAGAAATCACGCTAATCTAGTGGAACGCGCAAGTACGGATACTAGGGTTGGCAGCTGCTAACGCCACCCCATGGAACAAATTCAAAGAACGCATTATAAGGGAATACTACACGCGTGATGACATCCACAAGTTGGGAGTGGAGCTCTACCATTGGAAAATGACGGGGTCAGAAATTGAAGCTTATACGAAACAGTCGAACGAACTGGTCATCTTGTGTCCAACCATGGTGGAACCTCCAAGCAAGCGTATCGAATTGTACCTCAAGGGTCTAGCCTCAGAGATTCAGAGCCATGATACATCGGCTAACCTCGACAATATCCAAGACATTCAGCGTCTTGCTCATCGCCTCACGGATCAGGCAGTGGAACAGAACAGGCTGCCTAGTGGTATCAGCGCTATTACTATCGCTACCACTTCTGCTACCCCCGCTACTCCTAGTGACAACAAGCGGAAATGGGATGGGTATTCCAGCAAGGGTTTGGCTACCGTTCAGTCTCAAGCACAGCAGCAGCGCAAGAATAGTGATCACCAGAGCACAGCAGAAGCTAAGGATTTAGGAGTCCACGGCCTGCAAATCGGAATCGCCAGCAGCAACAGCAAGCAGAAATCCTGTGCAAAGAAAAGATTGTTCGCATTCCTCGTTCGGGTCAAGAACCTCTCGAAGTTCAAGGCGACAAGAGTGGTGCTATGGTTGGCATCACCTCTTTCTGGAAGGCTCAGAAATGTTTGCGGAAGGGCCACACCGCAATTTTGGCTCTCGTTACTGACGCATCAGCGAAAGAAAAGAAGTTGGAAGACCATCCAGTTGTACGCGACTTTCCTCAGGTGTATCCTAAAGATTTACCTGGTCTACCGCCTCATCGTCAGGACGAATTTCAAATCGAGCTCGCTCCAGGAGCAGCACCCATAGCTCGAGCACCGTATCGCTTAGCTCCACCAGAATCGGAAGAACTATCGACGCAGCCACAAGAAATCTTGGATAAGGGATTTATCCGACCTATCTCTTCGCCTTGGGGAGCTACAAGAACTATTGGATACCAATTATCTGTGAAAAAGAAGGATGGAACCTTCAGGATGGGAAATTGATTACCGCGAACTGAACAAGGTCACAGTGAAGAACCGTTATCCTCTTCCACGCATTGACGACTTATTCGACCAGTTGCAAGGGTCGAGTTACTACTCCAAGGTTGATCTAAGGTCTGGTTATCATCAGCTGAGAGTCCGGGATGAGGACGTCTCCAAGACAGCATTCAGAACTCACTGCAGCCATTACGAGTTCCTAGTCATGCCATTTGGGCTTACGAACGCGCCTGCAGTCTTCATGGATCTTATGAACAGGGTGTGCAAACCCTATCTTGACAAGTTCGTCATTGTCTTCATCGAAGACATTCTGATCTACTCCAAGAGTCAGGAGGAACACGAGCAGCACTTACTTCTTATCTTGGAACTCCTTCGAAAGGAGCAATTGTACGCAAAGTTTTCTAAATGCGACTTCTGGTTTCGTGAAGTCCACTTCTTAGGCCATGTGGTGAACAGGGATGGGATTCATGTCGATCCATCCAAGGTAGATTCGATCAGGAACTGGCCTGCACCGCGTACACCGACAGAAATACGCCAATTCTTGGGTTTGGCGGGGTATTACAGGCGATTTATTAAAGACTTCTCCAAGATCGCGCAGCCGCTCACAATGTTGACACAGAAAGGTGTCACCTACCGTTGGGGAGATTCCCAAGAGACCGCTTTTCAGTACCTAAAGGATAGGCTTTGCAGTGCACCTATTCTCTCATTGCCGGAGGGCACAGATGACTTCGTGGTTTATTGTGACGCATCGATACACGGTCTTGGTTGCGTATTGATGCAACGGGATAAGGTTATTGCTTACGCTTCGCGGCAACTCAAGATTCATGAACGGAACTACACGACGCACGATTTAGAGCTGGGAGCTGTTGTTTTCGCGCTTAAGATATGGCGACACCACCTGTACGGTACCAGGTGCACGATTTACACCGATCACAGGAGTCTCGAGCATATTCTTAAGCAAAAGGATTTGAACATGCGTCAACGAAGATGGGTTGAACTACTGAACGACTACGAATGCGCCATCAAGTATCATCCAGGCAAGGCCAATGTTGTGGCCGACGTCCTCAGTCGAATGGACACTCTACCTAGACGCGTGCGAGCTTTGCAGCTCACTATTCAGTCTGATCTTCCTGCACAAATACGAGATGCTCAGGTGGAAGCATTGAAACCGGAAAACGTAAAGGATGAAGCTTTGCGTGGCTCAAGGCAACGATTAGAACAAAGCGAAGACGTCGCCTACTATGTAACAGGACGTATTTGGGTCCCACTATACGGCGGTTTACGAGAACTTGTGATGGATGAAGCACACAAGTCTCGCTACTCGGTACATCCAGGGTCGGATAAAATGTACCACGACATTAGAACTACATATTGGTGGCCTAGCATGAAGGCCCACATTGCAACTTACGTCGGCAAATGTTTGACTTGTGCGAGAGTCAAGACAGAGTACCAGAAATCCTCAGACCTACTTCAGCAACCCAGGATACCGCAATGGAAATGGGAAGAAATTTCCATGGATTTTGTTACAGGCCTACCCAGATCCCAGCGTGGGAATGATACTATATGGGTGATCGTGGATCGACTCACCAAGTCTGCACACTTCCTGGCTATTAAGGAAACGGATAAGTTCTCCACTCTCGCAGTCATCTATCTTAAAGAAGTTGTTTCGAGGCACGGGGTGCCCACCTCCATCATTTCGGATCGGGATGCACGATTCACGTCAGAACTATGGCCAGCGATGCACAAATCTTTCGGCTCACGGTCAGACATGAGCACAGCTTATCACCCTCAGACGGATGGGCAGTCTGAGCAAACGATCCAGACTCTTGAAGACATGCTTCGGGCATGTGTTATCGATTTCGGCAACGGCTGGGAAAAGCAGCTCCCTTTGGTGGAGTTTTCGTATAATAACAGTTACTACACCAGCATTCAAGCCGCTCCATTCGAGGCATTGTACGGACATAAATGCCGGTCACCTCTCTGTTGGGCAGGGGTGGGGGATAGTTAGATTACAAGCCCAGAAATGGTAGTTGACGCTACGGAAAAGATTGCACAGATACGACAACGCATGGCGGCGGCTCGTGACCGTCAGAAAGCTTACGCAAACAAACGCAGAAAACCGCTCGAATTCCAAGTTGGGGATCGAGTGCTACTTAAAGTCTCACCCTGGAAGGGTGTGGTTCGATTGGTAAACGAGGCAAACTCAATCCACGGTATGTTGGACCGTTCGAAATCACTGAAAGAATAGGCCCAGTAGCCTACAAGCTAAACCTACCAGCTGAACTCGGTGCAGTTCACAATGTATTTCACGTGTCGAATCTGAAGAAGTGCCTGTCAGATGAGACCCTCATAGTTCCTTTTAAGGAACTCACTATCGATGAGCGGTTGCAGTTCGTCGAGGAACCAATTGAAATCACGGACCGGGATGTTAAGGTCCTCAAAAGCAAGAGAATCCCTCTTGTTCGAGTTCGTTGGAACTCCCGACGTGGCCCAGAGTACACCTGGGAACGCGATGACCATATGACAGAAAAGTACCCCTAATTATTCGAAACCAATGCAACCACTACTGAGGCTGAAGCTACTACTACTGATTTCGGGACGAAATTCCAAATCAACGGGGGGATGATGTGACACCCCAGGAAAACCAGTGAACGATACAGCTTACCTAGCTTCCTCAGTGAGTGCGTACCAAATTTCGGGACGAAATTTCTTTCAAGTTGGGGATAATGTGACAACTCGAATTTCCAAGATTTCTATTTCGCATTTATTGCACGTTCTTGTATTGCATAGTTGATTGATTTCACAATTAATTGCTACGGAATTGTATGCGTTTTAAATACAATGAAGTGTATTGTGTGATTATGCATGGTTATGTATTACTTGTGAATGATTTGACAAATACTTAAATGAGGTGGTGAAACTGTAAATTCCTTAGGGTGTTTTGTGCGAATAGTGAAACTTTAACAACTTAAAACCCTAATCTCCTTCTCTAATCATTCACTAATCATCACACAAGAATCAAACACGTATCCTCATATCCTCTAATCCTCTCTACAACCATCTTCTCATCATTCTTGGATTCACAAGTCCTTTGCATCAAGTTTGTTTGTCAATCCATCTAGAATCGAATCAAGGTAATTGTTTAATCATTGTTGATGTTAATTGTTGATTGATTGATTGATGTTAAAACCCTAGCTCTCATATGATACTTCTGTGATTTTGATTTGATTCTGGATAATTGTGATAATGATGTGATTAGTCGTACAATTGATTGCTTGACAATTTAGAAATCGTGATATGGGAGAATGATTGACTGTTGATTTGTTTACTACTGTACAGATATGAATTAGGGTTTTCAAAGCGTATGAATTATTGAGAGCGTAACTGTTATGATCTTTTGGTTCTGTACAATGATTGTTTACTCAGAGTTTTGATGAAAGTGATGGTCTAAGTTTTATCATGAGAATTAGTCCGACTTCTTAACATGTAAATGTGTCTGAGTTTTGCTAGCACAAGTATATCTAACCTTTGATGATATGTTATAGCATGTCTGAGTTTCTTGATAAAATGCGTGTCCGATATTTATGACAAGATAAGGTCCGAGCTCTTTGTTTGATTGTTCTGTCCGAATTTTTATTGATATTAGTGTGACCGAGTTTTGTAATTGGATTGAGAGGTCCGAGTTATGGCCTTGTTCCTTTTAGTCCGACTTTGTGATCCCCACCCATCTATCCGAGTTTTGAGCCCACCACTCTAGTCCGAGTTTTACATTGTAATTGGTGGTCCGAGTTTCATGTCCCCCTCTCATGGTCCGACCTTTATACCTTGCCCCACTGTCCGAGCTTTAACCCCCCCCCCCAACACATTGATCCGAGTTTCATAAGGGGGTGGGTGATTGTCCGAGTTTTGTGACTTATTTCTCATGTACAATCCGACTTTCAAACAGGGGAAACCCCCCCCCCCCCACACTTGTCTGAGTTTTAGGAAGGGCAAGGCCCTGTCTGATTTTGTGTGTATTAATATGAGGCCCTGAGATGTATGTTATATAGTGTTCAAGCTGTAAAGATGTGTATGCACTTGTTTAAGCCGTAAACGCTACTAAACCTGTTAAGCTTATTAACGATGATAACATATTACGTTAGATTAAACTGTGTGATCAAAGACGCGACGCATGAATTATGTGAATACGAATAACTGTTTACGTGATGTATGATTCTGTATATAACCGTATGATACTGAATGCAACTGTATGATCTTACATGTATGAATCGGTCTATGTGCTATCATCCTGAACACAATAAGCACACAAAACACAGCTGCTTGAATGTCAATGATTTGCAAACCCTAATTTGATGCAAACACTTACATCGTATCATGTGCAACATATCCTAGGTCGTGTGTAACGGACTTAGACATTTGACAAACCCTAGAGCATAGCATACCGAGCAAACCAAGGTGAGTTCACACCCTTACTAAGGCATGGGATTCCCAAGGGCTTGGGAATGGGATTGAAGGAATAAGATTGAATAGATTCGTACTGACACTAATACTAGATTACCATACCACTGTCCTCGGTTGTGCAGGACACATACTTATGCTATCCACTGTCCTCGGTTGTGCAGGACACATACTTACAATCTACGTAGACTTATACTTACTACTATCCTCGGTTGTGAAGGATACTTATACATACTACTATCCTCGGTTGTGAAGGATACTTATACTTACTACTATCCTCGGTTGTGAAGGATACTTATACATACTACTATCCTCGGTTGTGAAGGATACTTATACTAAATTACTATCCTCAGATGTGAAGGATACTTATACTTATTACTATCCTCGGTTGTGAAGGATACTTATGGTTACGAATAGTCTAGTGGTTATAAAACATGGGAAGCCCCCACCAATAGAACGTACTAACGGCCCAGTAGAGCCACCTGTTACATACGAACTTACTATTACGCATTTACTTTCTGTGAACTCGCTCAACTAGTTGTTGATCCTCTGTTACATGCCTTGCAGGTCGTTAGGTACATGCAGCTTGCACATGGAGGAGCTGGTCGTTGTGGGATTGGATCGTGATTATCTTATTTGACACTTATGACATTCGTACTTAATTATGTTGGGTTTTGATTATACGCTTCCGCTAAACAATGATAACTTACTTACGTTTTGGAACACCTTTCATATGGATTTGGTTTGGTTAATGGCCATTATTTCCTTTTTATATATATATTGTTCTATATGATTGGTGGCTGGATCCTGGTCAGTCACGCTCCCAAGCGGTGATACTCCGCAGGTGGATTTTGGGGGTGTGACAGAAAACCAGTGAACGATACAACTTACCTAGCTTCCTCAGTGAGTGCGTACCAAATTTCGGGACGAGATTTCTTTTTAGTTGGGGATAATGTGACAACTCGTATTTCCGAACCGACCTTTGTACTTTGATGTAACGTATGTGTACGATATGTGACTATTATGAAAATGAATGTTATGTGAATGTTATGTTAACACGTGCTTGGGAATGATTATTGAATGATATTATGTGAAACGTGTATTGCATGCTTGTATGTATGTATTCAAGCGCACAACACCACTCGATCGCACAAGCCCATTTGGGCTACACCTTGCATTCGGATCAATGGGTAGCCGAGTTGGGCTCGGCCCACTCCCCTTTCACGCAAACAAACACCCTTAGGGGGGGGGGTGTTCTCTCATTTGTTACAATTCTCATAACACACACAAAACCCTACTTGCTCTCACCTCTCCCTAAGCCGACGGCAAGCATCCCCTTGGCAATCGAAGATCTTGCCTCACAATCAGATCACTCTCTCGTCGTTTGATTCTAGTCGGTTAGTATTTTGTTATTGTTTCCTTGTTGAATGTTAATATGATACCATGCTAGACAAAACCGATTAGGATCGTTCATGTGATATTAAGCTAAACCGATTTGATGTTGCTATGCCTTGCATGCGGATTGATAATGTTTGATTGTTGTTGATGTTCTTGCTAATTGGCTCGCATAAATGTCATGTATGATTAACATAAGAATTGATGACCTTGGGATATTACCGAATAAATAAGCAATCAGCGGTGATATAATAGAACTCGGATAGATGATCAGGTTTAACTCGATTACATGTTTATAAGTTGTGTTCATGATTGAATCGAACTAGGGTTCATACGAATTCATGATGTAATGGCCTGTTTGATCGATATTAGATTAATCATATGATTGGATATTGTGTTAATTGATTGATATGAAAATAAGGAAACTGTTAGTGATTGTTATAACCGAATTTGCTTGATTATTGGAATGATTGAACGAATCGCACAAGACCTCTTGATCGTACAAGAGGTCCATTCGCACAAGCTGGTCCGATCACACAAGTCATCCGGTCGCACAAGAGACCCTGATCGCACAAGGGGTCTCCAGTCGCACAAGGTGCCTCAATCGCACAAGCTGTATGTTGTTTAACTGTTTGGGCCGAATGACATGTTGGGCTGGGTATTAATCGAATCGCACAAACCAATTGCACATTCATTTAGTTTGGGCCCTGCACGGATCACTTAAACTGTTTTGCCATTGGGCCTTAAAGCCCAAGACCCCACTCGCACAAGCAGATAAGTCGCACAAGCTGATCTGGTCGCACAAGACATGTCCAGTCGCACAAGGCATGTCCAGCCGCACAAATAGTAATGTTGTTTAACTGCTGGGCCTCAAGGCCCAAACCTGGTCGCACAACCCGATTGGCTGTATGTTGGGTCGTATGTATTTCTGGATCGCTCAAGACATGTTTTTATGGCTATGTTCATGTTATGGTTTTTATTGGGTTTCTGGACATTGGGCCGGGTACTAGTGGACTCCAACGGATGACTCGCACAAGGCCACTAAGCTTGTGCGAGCCCAATCTTGAATATGTTATGACTATTGAACGTGATATTGCATGTTGCCATGATCCGTATGTGTTCTTATATGCTATCTATGTGATGCTTGTCTGCACTACTTGAAACCAAAACCTGACTTGTATGGTAACCCTGTTAGGACGTGGTTGACCACCTTTAGTTCAAGAAACCCTCTTTGTGTATCTGTCGAGCAATCCAAGGTGAGTTCACACAGCCAAGGCATGGGATTCCCGGGTTGGGAATTGGGTTGGAATGTTTGATATGGAATGATTACTCGTACTTACGCAATCACTAGACTATAGACCATCGTCCTCAGGATAGTCAGGACACTTACGTAAAACCTGCGTAAACTAGTATCTACCATTGTCTCCCGGGTCGGGAGGACACTTACGTAAATCCTGCGTAACCTAATACCCACTACTGTCTTCCGGGTCGGAAGGACACTTACGTAAATCCTGCGTAACCTAATACCCACTACTGTCTTCCAGGTCGGAAGGACACTTACGTAAATCCTGCGTAAACCCCGCACGTACCACTGTCCTCGGGGAAGGGCACTCACGTAAATCCTGCGTGACCTAGTACGTATTCCTGTTCTCGGTTTAAGAAGAACACATGGTTGCAAATAGTCTAGTAAGTACCATAATGGGAAGCCCCGATTATTAAGGATAAATGTGGGAATCCCCCACCAGTAGTATATACAGGCATGGGAAGCCCCCACTAGATGAACTTACACATTACTGTTATGAATTTACTTACTGTGAACTCGATCAACTAGTTGTTGACTCTCTGCTGCATGCCTTGCAGGACCTTAGGTATCATATGGAGCTTGCACAAGGAGGAGCGGGTCGTTGTGGACAAGGATTTGTGAATGCTTACAAAACACTTATGATATTTCATACGTTAACACTTATGTTTGGGTTTTACTTTAATGCTTCCGCTACACTTAATTATGTTGGTTTGATAAACACCTTTCGTATTGATGGATAATTATTACTATTTATTACATGTTCAATATGATTGGTGGCTTGATCCTGGTCAGTCACGCTCCCAAGCGGTGATACTCCGCAGGTGGATTTTGGGGGTGTGACAGATTGGTATCAGAGCCATTGGTTATAGAGAACTTGGTTTTAATATGGGGAACGTTTTTATTAAAACCAGACTATAACCAGAACAGTGCTCTCAACGATCCACAGTGACGCTTCGCTCCACGTGCAAGACTCGACATCCTAGGTAATAAGGTTTATGTTTATTACCTGCTTGCTAGAACTATATAGAACTTTGCTCGTAGTATACTTAGATACACATGACACTATTGCCTGAGAATACCTACGTGCTTGCGAACCACATTTGGAGTATCTTGCTTAAAAGGGAGTCTCTTTGGGTGAAATGGAAGGGGGTTTGGGTGTGAGAAGAATTCGGGATATGAATAAAGCGTTGCTTGCGAACCACATTTGGAGTATCTTGCTTAAAAGGGAGTCTCTTTGGGTGAAATGGATCCATTCTTATAGGATTAAGGGAAAGAATTTTTGGAGCATTCCCTTTCGCGGTAGTATGACTTGGGGATGGAGAAAAATTCTAATGATCCGATCTTCGATTCGTCAGTTTGTTTGGTATTCTATCGGTAACGGTCGGGACACTAATGCGTGGTATGATAACTGGTGTGACCATAGTCCTTTGGGCGATTTCATTACCCCTAGACGAATACATGGAGCGGGTTTTAATATGCAATCTTCTGTGGCAGATCTTGTAGGTGAACTCAATGAATGGATGTGGCCGAATACATGGTTTCAGTTATACCTGGTTTTCATGAACTTTACTCCTCCGGCTCTTAACCAAAGTAATTCGGATAAGCTGATTTGGAAAGATGGTCAACATATGCAAAAGGAGTTTAGTGCTAGTGAGGTTTGGGATAATATCCGTTTGCGTGGGGAAGAGGTGGACTGGGCTGATTTGGTGTGGTTTAGTCAATGTATTCCTAGACACTCTTTTCACATGTGGCTTGTTATCAAGAACAAGCTGAAGACCCAGGATCGTATGAGGATTTGGGATGCTGGAAGTGCAACTAATCTTAATCTGATGTGTTGTCCTCTTTGCAGGAAGGGTAAAGACTCTCGTGATCATTTATTCTTTCAGTGTGCTTATGGGGAGCAAGTGTGGAATATGGTTAAAACTATGGCTTATATGGATGTAGTGGATGCTAATTGGGACTCTATAATGACTTGGTTCTCATTGCATAGATCGAGTAAGTCGCCTGAAGTTTTAGTTGGTAAAATGGTGGTGGCTGCATCTACTTATTTCATTTGGCAAGAAAGAAACAATAGATTATTCTCTCCAAATCAAAGGAAGGCTGCGTTGCTTGCTGATATAGTCCTGCATACGGTGCGTATGAAGCTGATGACGTTCAAAGCAGGGAAAGGTTCCAAGAATCCGTTAGTTTTAGAGCGGTGGAAGTTCCAGGTGAAGTCTATGAGCATCGATCCAGGCTAGAGTCGGTTTGGGTTTTTGTGTTTTGTTTGTTGCCATTGTTTCGGCTTTTGGTTGTTTAGTCTTTGGTTGTTTTTTTTGTTGGTTGTGAACTTGTTGGGTTTGGTTGTGCTAGTCTTGGGATGCCAAGTCTAGCCCTAGTGTGCTTCTCTGGCACACTCGTGTGATTTTTTATTCTTTATATATAAAATTCACCGGGGTAACCCTTTACCCAAAAAAAAGAGAATACCTACGTGCTTACGCTTTTCTGTCATCGCCCTACTCGCGAACCATTCTCACTTACACTACCTTTACTATAAAGATCATGTCCGGACGTGTGAACATGACTCAAGCCCAGTTGACGGCTCTCATTAACGAACAAGTTGCTGCGGCGCTTGCAGCCGCACAAGCAGGAGGTATAACCTGCTATTCCAAACCTGTCCTAGGATGTTAGATCCTACTCTCGTGACCCAACTCTCGCGCTTAACCTTGACCTATCTTTCTCGCGCAACGGGTTAGAACGCACAGCAACCTGTCTGCACATTCAAGAACTTCATGGACGGTCGTCCAAGCACATTCAGTGGCACAGAAGGAGCAGTGGGACTACTCCATTGGTTTGAGGAGCTCGAGTCAGTATTCGAGATGTGTGAATGCCCTGAGGCTCGCAGGGTCAAGTACGCCACTTGTACTTTGGAAGGAATTGCGCTAACCTGGTGGAACGCGCAAGTACAGAAACTAGGGTTGGCAGCTGCTAACGCCACCCCTGGAACAAATTCAAAGAACGCATTAAAAGGGAATACTGCACGCGTGATGGCATCCACGAGTTGGAAGTGGAGCCTTACCATTTGAAAATGACGGGGTCAGAAATTGGAGCTCATACGAAACGGTCGAACGAACTGGCCATCCTGTGTCCAACCATGGTGGACCCTCCAAGCAAGCGTATCGAATTGTACCTCAAGGGTCTAGCCTCAGAGGTTCAGAGCCATGCTGCATCGGCTAACCTCGACAATAACCAAGACATTCAGCGTCTTGCTCATCACCTCACGGATCAAGCAGTGGAACAGAACAAGCTGCCTAGTTGTATCAGCGCTATTACTACCGCTATCACTTCTGCTACTCCCGCTACTACTAGTGACAACAAGCGGAAATGGGATGGGTATTCCAGCAAGGGTTCCGCTACCGTTCAGTCTCAAGCACAGCAGCAGCGCAAGAATAGTAATCACCATAGCCGAGTCAGCCAACTTCTGGTGGATTGGGGCAGGGTGGATATCGGGGAATTCACCCAATGTGTAACTAATGCAACAGACACCATGGTGGTTAGTGCAACAAGGGACGTTGCCAGAGGTGTCTCAAGATGGACCATGAAGCTAAGGATTCAGGAGCCCACGGCCTGCAAATCAGAATCTCCAGCAGCAACAGCAAGCAGAGATCCTATGCGAAGAAAAGATTGTTCGTATTCTCCGTTCTGGTCAAGAACCTCTTGAAGTTCAAGGCGACAAGAGTGGTGCTGTGGTTGGCATCATCTCTTTCTTGAAGGCTCAGAAGTGTCTGCGGAAGGGTCACACCGCAATCTTGGCACTCGTTTCGGATGCATCAGTGAAGGAAAAGAGACTGGAGGATATTCCAGTTGTACGCGACTACCCTCAGGTGTTTCCTGAAGACTTACCTGGCTTACCGCCTCATCGTCAGGTCGAATTTCAAATCGAGCTCGCTCCAGGAGCAGCACCCATAGCTCGCGCACCGTATCTTCTAGCTCCATCAGAATTGGAGGAACTGTCAAAGCAGCTACAAGAGCTCTTGGAAAAGGGCTTCATTCGTCCAAGCTCTTCGCCTTGGGGAGCTCCAGTACTTTTCGTGAAAAAGAAGGATGGTACCTTCAGGATGTGCATCGACTACCGTGAACTCAACAAGGTGACGGTGAAGAACCGTTATCCTCTTCCACGCATAGACGACTTATTCGACCAGTTGCAAGGGTCGTGTTATTACTCCAAGATAGACTTGAGGTCAGGTTACCATCAGCTGAGAGTCCGGGATGAGGACGTCTCCAAACCTGCATTCAGAACTCGCTACGGTCACTACGAGTTTCTTGTCATGTCGTTCGGGTTAACGAACGCGCCTGCGTATTTATGGACCTTATGAACAGGGTGTGCAAACCCTATCTTGACAAGTTCGTCATTGTCTTCATCGACGACATCCTAATCTACTCCAAGAGTCAGGAGGAGCACGAGCAGCACCTACGCCTTATTTTGGAACTCCTACGGAAGGAACAGCTGTACGCTAAGTTTTCGAAATGCGACTTCTGGCTTCGTGAAGTCCACTTCTTAGGCCACGTAGTGAACAAGGATGGGATCCATGTCGATCCATCCAAGGTAGACTCAATCAGAAACTGGCCTGCACCACGTACGCCAACGGAAATACGCCAATTTTTGGGTTTGGCGGGTTACTACAGACGGTTTATTAAAGACTTTTCAAAGATTGCTCAGCCGCTTACGCTACTGACACAGAAGGGTGTCACCTATCGCTGGGGAGAGCCCCAGAGACTGCTTTCCAGCACTTAAAGGATAGACTTTGCAGTGCACCTATCCTCTCTTTGCCAGAGGGCACAGACGACTTCGTGGTTTATTGTGATGCATCCATTCAGGGTCTTGGATGTGTGTTAATGCGGCGCGATAAGGTTATTGCTTACGCCTCGCGCCAACTTAAGATTCACGAACGGAACTACACGACGCACGATTTAGAGCTGGGAGCTGTTGTTTTCGCGCTTAAGATATGGCGACACTACCTGTACGGTACCAGGTGCACGATTTACACCGATCACAGGAGTCTCGAGCATATTCTTAAGCTGAAGGATTTGAACATGCGTCAACGGCGATGGGTCGAACTACTTAATGATTACGAATGCGCCATCAAGTACCATCCAGGCAAGGCCAATGTTGTGGCTGACGCCCCCAGTCGGAAAGACACTTTACCTCGGCGCGTGCGAGCGCTACAGCTTACGATTCAGTCCAGTCTTCCAGCGCAGATACGAAATGCTCAGGTAGAAGCACTGAAACCCGAAAACGTCAAGGCTGAAGCCTTACGCGGCTCAAGGCAACGAATGGAACTAAAGGAAGACGGCGCCTACTATGTAACGGGGCGTATTTGGGTCCCCCTTTTTGGCGGATTACGAGAGCTGGTAATGGACGAAGCTCACAAGTCTCGTTACTCGGTACATCCAGGGTCGGACAAAATGTACCACGACATCAGAACTACTTATTGGTGGCCTAGCATGAAGGCCCACATCGCTACTTACGTTGGCAAGTGCTTGACCTGTGCGAGAGTCAAGGTTGAATATCAGAGACCAGCGGGTCTACTTCAACAACCCACGATACCGCAATGGAAATAGGAAGAAATTTCCATGGATTTCGTTACAGGCCTACCTAGATCCCAGCGTGGGAATGATACCATATGTGTCACACCTCCAAAATCCACCTGCGGAGTATCACCGCTTGGGAGCGTGACTGACCAGGATCAAGCCACCAATCATATAGAACAATATATATAGTAAAAGTAATTGCCAATAAACCCAAACCAAATCCATATGAAAGGTGTTCCAAAACATAAGTAAGTTGTCATTATTTAGCGGAAGCGCATAAGTAAAACCCAATGTAAATAAGTATGTAATGTCATAGAGTGTCAAATAAACAATCACGATCCAATCCCACAACGACCAGCTCCTCCATGTGCAAGCTCCTTGTACCTAACGACCTGCAAGGCATGTAACAGAGGATCAACAACTAGTTGAGCGAGTTCACAGAAAGTAAATGCGTAATAGTAAGTTCGTATGTAACAGATGGCTCTACTAGGCCGTTAGTACGTTCTATAGGTGGGGGCTTCCCATGTTGTATAACCACTAGACTATTCGTAGCCATAAGTATCCTTCACAACCGAGGATAGTAGTAAGTATAAATACACGTAGGTTTTACGTGAGTATCCTTCACATCCGAGGATAGTAATAAGTATAAGTACACGTAGGTTTTACGTGAGTATCCTTCACAACCGAGGATAGTAGTAAGTATAAGTTCACGTAGGTTTTACGTGAGTATCCTTCACAACCGAGGATAGCGAGTAGCATAAGTATACGTAGGTGTTACGTATGTGTCCTGCACAACCGATCAATCAGTCGAATCGTATAGTATGCCCGAATACCAGATCAGTTTTATGCTCGTAAGGATTCACATTGTCATAACATGTACTTAAGCAATTACCACGTATCACGTATACAGACAAACAAAATCGTGCCATTCATGTTGCTTGTAAGTGTCATTTACAGTTCGCCCTATCAGGGTTATTCGCAATCTACTTGCCAGGGTTATCATACGTAACGGGAATGATATCTTAACAGCACTAGTTAACTAACAATGTTAACAAACAATTAGGGTTAACAACTTAGTAATTCATCAATGGTTTACATGATTAACTTAAGTTACATACTTGGCAGAATTTCATGCATAAGATAACGGAGGATCATGTTAAATCATTAAAAGGTCGGATCCTTGTGTTTAAACACAAGTCAGATCCTTATAGGTGCATTCACCTTTCGGACATAGTGTCTATATAACAAACTCGGACCTAGAGTCCTTATGTAAACAAAGGTCGGACACTTAACATAATGCAAATACTCGGACTACATTTGGTAAAAACTCGGACCATAAGGGTCCCCTGCACAAAGTCGGACAGAGGTAGCACCCCAACCAAAGCTCGGACTGCCTGCCATCCCCATGAAACTCGGACTGGGGTATTCCCTTCTGAACTTCGGACTAGGGAAAGGGCTCACAACCTCGGATAGGGGCTTGGGGGTTTAAGTTCGGACCATGTGTTTTGAGGGCAAAGAAATTCGGACAAGGTGCCTAAGCTTATAAAACTCGGTCATTACTCATCACCTAAGTTCGGACCTTTGATTCTTCATAAAACTCGGACACCCTTAATGTAAAACTCGGACCCAAGTGTGTTGTATCAAAAGATCGGACCTCTATCTTTACACATAAAGATCGGACCTTGCTTCTTTTAAAAACTCAGATCCTTGTAACTCTTTAAAATTCGGACCACATACAAGGGGATTAAAACTCAGACTAAAAGTGTTCAACAAACTCGGACATCAATCCTCCTTAAAACTCAGACAACTAACTAGGGTTACAAACTCTGACTAGCATCATTCACAAAACTCAGACAAATCAATCATGCGTGAATTTCAATTATTGCACAGAGCCAAAAGAATCAAATCAGTTACGTTCTTATTTTCATGCGAACAGAAAACCCTAATTACAAACACTGGCAACCATTGCAATCCAATTATCAATCACAATTCTAGCATATCCTGTATCTTGACAATAATCAACCCATTACACAACTAATCATCATCATATTTCAATAATCAGAATCAATTAAACCAAGAATAGCATAAGAAGAACTAGGGTTTACACATACTACAAGAATCAAGAATAGATGACAATCAAACAATCAATAAACAATGATTAAACAATTACCTTGATTGATTCTAAATGGATTGAAGGATCAAACTTTGATGCAAAAGACTTGTGAAATCAAGGATGATAAGAAGATGGTTGTAGAGAGGATTAGAGAAGGTGAGAGTACGTGTTTTGATTCCTTGTGAATGATTAGGGAAGGGGATTAGGGTTATGAGTTGTGAAGGTTTCACTATTAACCCTAAACACCCTTAAGTATTATTTATTACAGTTTCAACACCACATTCCATTATTTATCAAATCCTTCACAAGTAACACGTAACCATGCACAACCACAAAACACTTTATTGTATCAAAACATATACAGTTTCGCAGCAACTAATTGTGCAAGTAAACAACTAAACAATACATGATCGTGCAATAAATGCAAATAGAAATCTTGGAAATTCGAGTTGTCACATTATCCCCAACTTAAAAGAAATTTCGTCCCGAAATTTGGTACACACTCACTGAGGAAGCTAGGTAAGCTGTAGTGTTCACTGGTTTTCCTGGGGTGTCACATCATCCCCCCGTTGATTTGGAATTTCGTCGCGAAATTCCGCAGTAGTAGCTTCAGTCTCAGTAGTGGTTGCATTGGTTCCGAATAACTGGGGGTACTTTTCTGTCATCTGGTCTTCGCGTTCCCAGGTGTACTCTGGGCCACGTCGGGAGTTCCAACGAACTCGAACAAGAGGGATTCTCTTGTGTTTGAGGACCTTAACATCCCGGTCCGTGATTTCAACTGGCTCCTCGACGAACTGCAACCGCTCGTCGATAGTGAGTTCCTTAAAAGGAACTATGAGGGTCTCATCTGACAGGCACTTCTTCAGATTCGACACATGAAAGACATTGTGAACTGCACCGAGTTCAGCTGGTAGGTTTAGCTTGTAGGCCACTTTGCCTATTTTCTCAATGATTTCGAATGGTCCGACATACCGCGGATTTAGTTTGCCCCGTTTGCCAAAACGAACCACACCCTTCCAAGGTGAGACTTTAAGTAAAACCCGGTCCCCGACCTGAAATTCCAAAGGCTTCCTACGCTTGTCCGCGTAGGCTTTCTGACGGTCGCGTGCTGCCGCCATGCGTTGTCGTATTTGTGCAATCTTTTCTATGGCGTCCACTACAATTTCTGGACCCGTGATCTGACTATCCCCCACCTCTGCCCAACAGAGAGGTGACCGGCATTTACGTCCGTACAATGCCTCGAATGGCGCGGCTTGTATGCTGGTGTGATAACTGTTATTATACGAAAACTCCACCAATGGGAGATGCTTTTCCCAGCCGTTGCCGAAATCGATAACACATGCCCGAAGCATGTCTTCAAGAGTTTGGATCGTTCGCTCAGACTGCCCATCCGTCTGAGGATGATATGCTGTACTCATGTCTAATCCTGAGCCAAAAGATTTGTGCATCGCTTGCCAAAGCTCTGACGTGAATCATGCATCCCGATCCGAAATGATAGAGGTTGGCACTCCATGCCTCGAAACAACTTCTTTCAAGTAGACGTCTGCTAAGGTAGAGAACTTATCTGTTTCCTTAATAGCCAGGAAATGAGCAGACTTTGTGAGTCGATCTACGATCACCCAGATAGTATCATTCCCACGCTGGGATCTAGGTAGGCCTGTAACGAAATCCATGGAAATTTCTTCCCATTTCCATTGCGGTATCTTGGGTTGCTGCAGTAGGCCCGCTGGTTTCTGATACTCTACTTTGACCTTTGCACATGTCAAACACTTGCCGACGTAAGTAGCGATGTGGGCTTTCATGCTAGGCCACCAGTATGTTGTTTTGAGATCGTGGTACATTTTATCCGAACCTGGATGTATCGAGTAGCGAGACTTATGAGCTTCATCCATCACAAGCTCTCGTAAACCGCCATATAGTGGGACCCATATACGCCCCATTACATAGTATGCGCCGTCTTCCTTTTGTTCCATTCGTTGCCTTGAGCCGCGTAAGGCTTCAGCTTTGACGTTTTCGGGTTTCAATGCTTCGATCTGAGCAGTTCGTATCTGTGCAGGAAGACTGGACTGAATAGTGAGCTGCAAAGCTCGTACACGCCTAGGTAGAGTGTCTTTCCGACTGAGGGCGTCAGCCACAACATTGGCTTTTCCTGGATGATACTTAATAGCGCATTCGTAATCGTTAAGTAACTCGACCCATCGTCGTTGACGCATGTTCAATTCCTTCTGCTTGAAGATATGTTCGAGACTCCTGTGATCGGTGTAAATTGTGCACTTGGTACCGTACAGGTAGTGTCGCCATATCTTAAGCACGAAAACAACAGCTCCCAGATCTAAATCGTGCGTTGTATAATTCCGTTCATGAACCTTGAGTTGACGAGAAGCGTAGGCAATAACTTTATCTCGCTGCATCAATACACAACCAAGACCCTGTATCGATGCGTCACAATAAACCACGAAGTCATCCGTGCCCTCCGGCAATGAGAGAATAGGCGCGCTGCAAAGCCTATCCTTTAGGTATTGAAAAGCAGCTTCTTGTGTATTACCCCAACGGTAGGTAACACCTTTCTGTGTCAACATAGTAAGCGGTTGTGCGATCTTCGAAAAGTCTTTGATGAATCGCCTGTAGTAACCTGCCAAACCCAAGAATTGGCGTATTTCTGTTGGTGTACGCGGTGCAGGCCAGTTCCGTATCGAATCTACCTTGGATGGATCGACATGAATCCCATCCCTGTTCACCACATGGCCTAAGAAGTGGACTTCACGAAGCCAGAAGTCGCATTTTGAAAACTTTGCGTACAGTTGCTCCTTTCGAAGAAGTTCCAAGATAAGTCGTAAGTGCTGCTCGTGTTCCTCCTGACTCTTGGAGTAGATCAGAATGTCGTCGATGAAGACAATGACGAACTTGTCAAGATAGGGTTTGCACACCCTGTTCATAAGATCCATGAAGACTGCAGGCGCATTCGTAAGCCCAAATGGCATGACTAGGAACTCGTAGTGACCATAGCGAGTTCTGAATGCTGTTTTGGAGACGTCCTCATCCCGGACTCTCAGCTGATGATACCCTGACCTTAAATCAATCTTGGAATAGTAACTCGACCCTTGCAACTGGTCGAATAAGTCATCAATGCATGGAAGAGGATAGCGGTTCTTCACTGTGACTTTGTTCAATTCGCGGTAGTCTATGCACATCCTGAAAGTGCCATCCTTCTTTTTCACGAATAGTACTGGAGCTCCCCAAGGCGAAGAGCTTGGACGAATAAAACCTTTATCCAAGAGCTCTTGTAGTTGCTTTGACAGTTCCTCCAGTTCGGTTGGAGCTAAACGATACGGTGCGCGGGCTATTGGTGCTGCTCCTGGAGCTAGTTCAACTTGAAACTCGACCTGGCGATGAGGCGGTAGACCAGGTAAATCCTCAGGAAACACTTGAGGGAATTCGCGTACAACTGGAATATCCTCTACTCTTTTCTCTTTCGATGCTGCATCAGTAACAAGTGCCAACATGGCAGTATGCCCCTTTCGTAAACATTTCTGAGCCTTCAAGAAAGAGATGATGCCAACCACTGCACCACTCTTGTCGCCTTGAACTTCTAGAGGTTCTTTACCCGAACGAGGAATACGAATGATCTTCTCCTTACATAGGATCTCTGCTTGCTGCTTAGACAACCAATCCATACCCACGACGATGTCGAAACTACCCAGAACTATAGGAATGAGATCGATGGAGAAAGTATGACCCGCTAGAACGATGTTACAACCCTTGACTACATGTGTGGCTTCTACACTTTTACCATTTGCTAGTTCTACGACATGTTTGGTGTTTAGGGGTGTTGGTGTACGTTTTAACAATTTACTCATTTTCAAAGACATATAACTCGTATCCGCACCCGAATCAAACAAAACGGTAACATAAATATCGTCGAGAAGAAACTTACCCATAACGACGTTGGGATCATTTCTGGCATCACCCTGCCCCAACACAAACGCACGACCCCTCGCCTCATTGCCGTTGTTGTTTCCACCGTTGTTGTTGTTGTTGCCATTGCCCTGATTGTTGTTATGGTTGTTGTTATTCTGGTTCCTGTTCAGCTGAGGACAGTGCCTTTTGAAGTGACCCTCTGCACCGCACTGAAAACACCCTTTGTTGCCCTGCTGTTGATTCTGCTGTGCTGGTGGCTGCTGCTGATTCTGATTCGCAGGTCGAGGGCTTCTACAATCTTTGGCCTCATGACCCATCTTGAGGCATCTCTGACAGCGACCCTTGTTACACTGGCCACTGTGGTGTCTGTTGCAGTTGTTACACTTTGGGAGGTTTCCTCGATATCCCCCTTGCCTGTGGCTGCCTGAAGAATGCTGATTAGGACTCTAGTAACTGTCAGTCTTTCGCTGCTGAACCTGTGACTGCACTGAAGCTGATCCTTTGCTAGAATCCCCATCCCATTTTCTCTTATTGTCATTGGGAGTAGCGAGTGTAGTAGAAGCAGTAGCGGTAGCAGTAGCGCTGATACGCTTAGGCAGTCTGTTCTGATCCACTGCCTGATCTGTGATGCGGTGAGCGAGGCGTTGAATAGCCTGGATGTTGTCTAGATTAGCCGATGTCACATGGCTCTGAATTTCTGGTGCTAATCCCTTGAGGTACAACTCGATGCGCTTGTATGGAGGGTCCACCATAGTTGGACACAGCACGGCCAGCTCGTTTGACCGTTTAGTATAAGCTTCGATTTCTGACCCAACCATTTTCAAATGATACAACTCGTCTTCCAACTTGTGAATATCTTCACGTGTGCAGTATTCCCTTTTGATCAGTTCTTTGAAGTCATTCCAAGGGGTGGCGTTAGCAGCTGCCAACCCTAGGATCTGCACTTGCACATTCCACCAAGTGAGCGCAATCCCTTCAAGTGTGCCAGTGGCGTATTTCACCCTGCGAGCCTCAGGGCATTCACACATCTCGACCACAGACTCGAGCTTTTCAAACCAGTGGAGGAGTCCCACTGCCCCCTCGGTGCCACTGAATGAGTTTGGACGACAGTCCATGAAGTTCTTGAAGGTACACACAGGTTGTTGCTGAGCGGGTTGACCTATTGCGTACGAAGAGGACAAAGTTAAACAAATGAGTTAATGTAGGATCTAAAGATCCTAGTGTGAGTCTAAACTGCAGGGTATGCTACCTGCTTGAGCAGCTGCAAGTGCCGCAGCAACTTGAGCTTGAACGAGAGCCTCTAGCTGGGCTTGAGTCATGTTAATTCGTCCAGACATGATCTTCATAGCAAATGCAACATGAGTTAGAGAGGTTCGCGAACAGAGCGATGACAGAAGAGTGTAAGCACATAAGTATTCTCAAGCAATAACAAGTAGTGAGCAAAGTAATGTAAGCATACTACGAGCAAAGTTCTATGCAATTCTAGCATGTAGGCAATAAACATAAACCTTATTACCTAGGATGTCGAGTCTTGCACGTGGAGCGAAGCGTCGTTGTGGATCGTTGAGAGCACTGTTCTGGTTATAGTCTGGTTTTAATAAAAACGTTTTTCCCCATATTAAAACCTCTGATACCAATCTGTCACACCCCCAAAATCCACCTGCGGAGTATCACCGCTTGGGAGCGTGACTGACCAGGATCAAGCCACCAATCATATAGAACAATATATATAGTAAAAGTAATTGCCAATAAACCCAAACCAAATCCATATGAAAGGTGTTCCAAAACATAAGTAAGTTGTCATTGTTTAGCGGAAGCGCATAAGTAAAACCCAATTTAAATAAGTATGTAATGTCATAGAGTGTCAAATAAACAATAACGATCCAATCCCACAACGACCAGCTCCTCCATGTGCAAGCTCCATGTACCTAACGACCTGCAAGGCATGTAACAGAGGATCAACAACTAGTTGAGCGAGTTCACCGAAAGTAAATGCGTAATAGTAAGTTCGTATGTAACAGATGGCTCTACTGGGCCGTTAGTACGTTCTATAGGCGGGGGCTTCCCATGTTGTATAACCACTAGACTATTCGTAGCCATAAGTATCCTTCACAACCTAGGATAGTAGTAAGTATAAATACACGTAGGTTTTACGTGAGTATCCTTCACATCCGAGGATAGTAATAAGTATAAGTACACGTAGGTTTTACGTGAGTATCCTTCACAACCGAGGATAGTAGTAAGTATAAGTTCACGTAGGTTTTACGTGAGTATCCTTCACAACCGAGGATAGCGAGTAGCATAAGTATACGTAGGTGTTACGTATGTGTCCTGCACAACCGAGGACGATGGTATGGTAGTCTAGTAACATTGTATGTACGTATCTAGTCAATCACAATCCTTTAATCCCATTCCCAAGCCCTTGGGAATCCCATGCCTTTGTAAGGGTGTGAACTCACCTTGATTTGCTCGGTATGCTAATCTATGAGCTCGTAAACAATCAATCAATCAGTCGAATCCTATAGTATGCCCGAATACCAGATCATTTTTATGCTCGTAAGGATTCACATTGTCATAACATGTACTTAAGCAATTACCACGTATCACGTATACAGACAAACAAAATCGTGCCATTCATGTTGCTTGTAAGTGTCATTTACAGTTCGCCCTATCAGGGTTATTCGCAATCTACTTGCCAGGGTTATCATACGTAACGGGAATGATATCTTAACAGCACTAGTTAACTAACAATGTTAACAAGCAATTAGGGTTAACAACTTAGTAATTCATCAATGGTTTACATGATTAACTTAAGTTACATACTTGGCAGAATTTCATGCATAAGATAACGGAGGATCATGTTAAATCATTAAAAGGTCGGATCCTTGTGTTTAAACCCAAGTCAGATCCTTATAGGTGCATTCACCTTTCGGACATAGTGTCTATATAACAAACTCGGACCTAGAGTCCTTATGTAAACAAAGGTCGGACACTTAACATAATGCAAATACTCGGACTACATTTGGTAAAAACTCGGACCATAAGGGTCCCCTGCACAAAGTCGGACAGAGGTAGCACCCCACCCAAAGCTCGGACTGCCTGCCATCCCCATGAAACTCGGACTGGGGTATTCCCTTCTGAACTTCGGACGGGAAAGGGCTCACAACCTCGGATAGGGGCTTGGGGGTTTAAGTTCGGACCATGTGTTTTGAGGGCAAAGAAATTCGGACAAGGTGCCTAAGCTTATAAAACTCGGTCATTACTCATCACCTAAGTTCGGACCTTTGATTCTTCATAAAACTCGGACACCCTTAATGTAAAACTCGGACCCAAGTGTGTTGTATCAAAAGATCGGACCTCTATCTTTACACATAAAGATCGGACCTTGCTTCTTTTAAAAACTCGGATCCTTGTAACTCTTTAAAATTCGGACCACATACAAGGGCATTAAAACTCAGACTAAAAGTGTTCAACAAACTCGGACATCAATCCTCCTTAAAACTCAGACAACTAACTAGGGTTACAAACTCTGACTAGCATCATTCACAAAACTCAGACAAATCAATCATGCGTGAATTTCAATTATTGCACAGAGTCAAAAGAATCAAATCAGTTACGTTCTTATTTTCATGCGAACAGAAAACCCTAATTACAAACACTGGCAACCATTGCAATCCAATTATCAATCACAATTCTAGCATATCCTGTATCTTGACAATAATCAACCCATTACACAACTAATCATCATCATATTTCAATAATCAGAATCAATTAAACCAAGAATAGCATAAGAAGAACTAGGGTTTACACATACTACAAGAATCAAGAATAGATGACAATCAAACAATCAATAAACAATGATTAAACAATTATCTTGATTGATTCTAAATGGATTGAAGGATCAAACTTTGATGCAAAAGACTTGTGAAATCAAGGATGATAAGAAGATGGTTGTAGAGAGGATTAGAGAAGGTGAGAGTACGTGTTTTGATTCCTTGTGAATGATTAGTGAATGATTAGGGAAGGGGATTAGGGTTATGAGTTGTGAAGGTTTCACTATTAACCCTAAACACCCTTAAGTATTATTTATTACAGTTTCAACACCACATTCCATTATTTATCAAATCCTTCACAAGTAACACGTAACCATGCACAACCACAAAACACTTTATTGTATCAAAACATATACAGTTTCGCAGCAACTAATTGTGCAAGTAAACAACTAAACAATACATGATGGTGCAATAAATGCAAATAGAAATCTTGGAAATTCGAGTTGTCACAATATGGGTGATCGTGGATCGACTCACCAAGTCTGCACACTTCCTAGCTATAAAGGAAACAGATAAGTTCTCCACTCTCGCAGACATCTACCTCAAAGAAGTTGTTTCGAGGCATGGGGTGCCCACCTCCATCATTTCGGATCGGGATGCACGATTCACGTCAGAACTATGGCAAGCGATGCATAAATCTTTCGGCTCACGATTAGACATGAGCACAGCATATCATCCTCAGACGGATGGGCAGTCTGAGCGAACGGTCCAAACTCTTGAAGACATGCTTCGGGCATGCGTTATTGATTTCGGCAACGGCTGGGAAATGCATCTCCCTTTGGTGGAGTTCTCATATAATAATAGTTATCACACCAGCATACAAGCCGCTCCATTCGAGGCATTGTACGGACGTAAATGCCGGTCACCTCTCTGTTGGGCAGAGGTGGGGGATAGTCAGATTACGGGTCCAGAGATTGTAGTGGACGCCACAGAAAAGATTGCACAGATAAGACAACGCATGGCGGCAGCACGCGACCGTCAGAAAGCCTACGCGGACAAGCGTAGAAAGCCTTTGGAATTTCAGGTCGGGGACCGGGTTTTACTTAAAGTTTCTGTGACAACCCTCACAAAACCAGGTATCCGTACGACTTAATTAACTATTAATTGTTGCCTAATTGCTGTGCTTAACTGAGATTTCTGATAAACTGCTACTTGATTGTTGATACTTGTACATATCTGCAACATACTTTGATTTTTCCGTCACTACATTATTTACTTACTGAACTCTAGTGACAAACATGATGCACAAAAGCACAGTAGCATTTGAACGGATAACCTATTGAACATGCTGACATAGCCAGCATCAGGCAGACACTGCCTCTAAAGGCCCGAATGAGCCAGAAATATTTTACTACACCCATAGTGTGTGTAGGGATACAAGGGTTGTATAACTGCGTCTCTAGGAATAAGATATAGAGATTGGATGTGCCAAAAACGTATTCTAAGCACAAAACACAGCACTTTTATCAACACACTAGCTTCTAGCTAATTAATAAAGTGCCAAAACATGGGGAAATATTCCTGACACTTTGCAGAATAAATTGTGTCGCTAAAAATATTAATTACGACGCTTAAAGGATTACTTAAGCACTTTAACGGATTACTATCCAACCGAACAACCGGACTATACCCGGAACATAAAAATATTGCCAGAAATATTATTGGTCTTTTTCTGAGCCAGTTAGGGTCCCTGATTACCCTAACACCCGCTTTATAACGCGTCAAACAACTAACGGGGTTAACCTCTAAAAGTAACCTACTTAACATAACTGAACTCTAACTGAACAATCAATATCCAACCGGATACCCCCCCCCCCTAATGGAATCGGCCAACATGATGGGACAAGGGGAGTACACCTTTTTGATATTTTATTAGATTTCGTGGATATCTAGATGACATAAACCGTTGGACGATGATCAAGTTTTTGTCTATAAAATCCACCCAAGACCCATGAGACTTGTCATCCACCACAAATCACCAACTCACTCTCTCTTGCTCTCCCTCTCTTCTCGGCCGTAAACCCCCACCCACAACCATCCATCTTTCGGTTCTTGTCTTGCCGTTCCAAGCTTATACAAGGCATTCGGATCACGTACGATGAAGCTTTAAGCAAGCGGAAGTTAAAGGACCTCGTTCATTTGCTTTTATCCACGCCATTTCCGACTAGATTCTTCCCTAGCCCCGAGCTAGAGGTATAATGTTTAAAACTCGCTCTTGATCGTATCTAAAGTGGTTAATATAATTTTTAACGGTTAAAAGTTGGAATCATGCGTTTTGAATCTTTAAAGGCTACTAAAACTCGAATATTGTTGGTTAAAAGCTTATAATGCGTGTAAAAGTTGTAGTAATCGAATATGTTGGTTATTGAGGCCCGATCTACGATGTGGTGGCTCTTATCATCGTTTAACCCGACTTTGTTAAGATCACGAATCTTGACATACGCTTGTTTCTATTTGTACAAGGGTTAAAAGGTGAAACTCCACCACACGAGAAACATGAACTTGTGTAAAAGTATTTTGACTTGTAAAATAGTGTTTAAAACGAGCCGATCTACGTATGTACAAGTGGTATATTCGTAGAACCAAGTGTCGAGAAAATCATGTTTTATAAAAGTTGGATGACATGTTAATGAATATGATTTTTACAAACTACAAGTGTATAAACACTCGTGAAACGAAAGATCCGACAAAATAACAATTTTTACAAAAGTTGTCGGGAAGTTGTAAAGGATGATTTGTTCTAAAAACGGGGTTTTTACAAGACTAAACTATTTTATACATAGATCCACTAAATATAAGGTGATCTACACTATGACTTTCGGAAAAATTACAAGTTCATGTGATAATGCGATTTTACATACTAGTCTACAAGTTTAATGTATTGAAACTGGTTTGAAGTATCGGAAATTGATTGGTTGATTTAAAGAAGTATTGGAATGATTTTGTAAAAGAAAATGATACGCTTGAAAGCGTGGCCACCTCCAGTTACAGGGGAAACTCTGGCGAAATTTTTCTAAAAATCTAACACTTAGAATTATTTACAAGTGTTAAACCATTTTTGATTATGTTTTCAAAATGTATTTCGCCATGACTTTATTTATTAAATAATCGGAGGTGGGATTTTTCACAAAACTAAACGTGGTAAATATTTATTCGATAAATATATTTTTCACCACACTGTTTATGATTATTTTGTGAAAATATATAAATATTATTTTTAGAGTAAAAATAATATTTACAAACTGTGACGAACCCAAAATAATACCAACGCCTACACGACAAACATATAAGTTACAACGGTAATTACTATTACCACTAAATCGCCAAAACGTAACTTACGCCTTATCCAGAAATTTTCATAAATGCGGATATTGTCAACGTATTATTTTGGAAAGTATTATACGAAGAGAAAATATATTATTTTTGAGAAAAATAATTATATTTTGGAATGAGAAGTAAATATATTAAGTGAGACTTAATATTATAAACGCACATGTATTAATTCCCCCATCCTTGGGAAGGAGATTTACTACCAAATATATACAAGGAACGGTTGTCTAACTGTTTCCCGAAAATTAAACTATAAAGCTAAAGCACGGCCATCCGTCTAATAGAATTAGCACATGTAGGTCGTTGCACAGCTTTCGGACATTTGGAGTGCTTGATTTAGCTACGCACTGACTGTGAGTTCATGTCCCCCTTTTCTCTTAACTGTTTTCAGTTTTCTAAACTGCGGGGGTGAAATACATGTTATAATGATTATGAATATGTTTATACATGGTATGATTAGCGTAAGGAGGTTTGTTACTTAGATCATGTGAGTGGGTAGGCGGAAACTTGAGGCCATTAATCCTCATAGTAGGACCGAGGGACAGGAGCGGTAGATCTATCTGGGTGTAGCGAGCCCAGCCCCAGGTCCAGCTGAACGGACCTCGGGGTGACTTAGTGCCCGACGCATAAATCCGCTAGGTTTGAGTCATCCCTACTTGCACTTCACACATATCAATGGCCTTGCAAACCATTGGTGATCTCTTTTTCCTTATTTGCTACATACCAGGTTTTTGATAAAGATAAAGGTTTGTTTACACACTTTCGCATGAACTCGCTCAACATTATTGTTGATTTTTCAACTTACATGTATTTCAGGAAACTAACGATCTGGCGCGGTATGGCTTGTTTTCCGCTGCATTAGGCCCGAGGTCATCCAGGGTTCGAGGCTTGTGACTCTTTCCTGGACAAGTCACAGCCCCTGAACCATGTTTACTTTAAGTTTGCATTTGTAATGTTTAGACAAGTTATGGTTGTTGGGTGTTAACCCGTTAAGACAATGTTTAATATTTTTATTATCAATGGATGATCTTGCATATTTTTAATTCATATAGCTTGTTATGGTTAAGCTATGGTATTAAGAAGTCACACCAAAATTAACCACGCTTCCGCAAAGCCAGGGTGTGACAGCTTGGTATCAGAGCTCTGATCATAGCGAACTAGGATTCTTTCTCGAGTCTAGACTATGATCACTAGGGCTCTCACGAAAACATTTTTACTGCATACCACTTAAGTCCAGATCCAAAACCTTTTTATAAACAAATGTTGAGCATATTTTATTTATTATTTTAGGCTCAGTCTGGGAGGCTGAGGCTCGGTCTGGGAGACTGAGGCTCGGTCTGAGAGGCCGAGGCTCGATCTAATGGATCGAGGTAGTTGTCTAGTGGGACTAGGGAGTCAGTCTGGGAGGCTGGGAGAATTTGCTAGTGGGACTAGGGAGTCAGTCTGGGAGGCTGGGAAAGTTGGCTAGTGGGACTAGGAAGGACAGTCTGGGAGGCTGGGAGGCTAGTGGGACTAGGAGGATTATGTGAATATTACTTGGTAACTTGTGTGATTACCTGATTTACTGATTATTTGTGCATGTTTGTGATTGTGTTACTGACATTATGAATCACCTGTGGCATGCGACATGTTTATGCGTATGTGATTCAGATACCACCGGACCATTACCCATAGTATCGGACGATATTGTGTCTTCAGAGCACGAGGTGCATACCTCCGACTTCACCAGCACCGATGATGATGACTCCTTGCCCTTCGCTCTACCCGAGGGTGCTTATGAGCCTATTGATGGCGATCCTGCTGAGTATCTTCCCTTGGTAGCGATTCCAGCTCCCATACCTCTTGCTTCTTATCCAGCATACGACTTGCTACCAGACGCCGAGGCTGACGGCGACATTGATCTCTTTGAGGACGAGCCTTACGAGGATGAGATTCCTGATGCAGCCCCTCTTCCCGCTGGCGATCTTTTGATGATCGCTGGTGCTCCAGCTGAGGATTCGCCCGTCCATTCGCCAGTCCCAGACTCCTTTGAGTCTGTGGCATCGGCACCGTCTCACGAGGTGAGCACGCAGCATTTTGTGCATGACTCGGACCCCGATCAGGCATCTTCTGCCGCACCCATCCCGAGCTTTGTGTTCGAGCACGACGACATTGAGGATTCGGATCCCGTTTTTCCTCCAGGATTTGATCCTGACCGCGATATTGAGTTTATTCCTATGGACCAGCATATGGAGGACCCTGTTGATCCCGTCGATCCTATCGATCCCTTTGATCCAGAGTTTGATTTTGACATGGCTTTTGATGACCCAGAGCCTGCCTTGGCCCCAGAGCAGGCAGCTGCTCTCGATCCTGTGCATGAGCATGACTTGGTACATGCTGACGTTCCTGTTGAGCCCGTTTTGGCTGACCCACCTGTTGGTGATGTTCCTTTGATTGCTGATGATCATGCTATAGCTGATGATCCTGTTGTTGAACCACCTTTTGTTGATCCCCCTTTGATTGCTGATATCCCTGTTGACCACCCAGTTGAGCATGTTGCTCCGTTTGATCCTGTACCCCTCGAGCCTGAGCACGCTCTATTTGCAGAGCATATGGATCCACCCGATGAGGAGGCACAGCACGGTTGGATACCTGCTGACGAGGATGTTCCACCGTTTCCCCCACATCACACTGATGCACATCATGCTGATTTCACATTTCAGATCCCACCGTTTGTACCTCCAGCGGGGCCTGGAGAGGGCTCTTCAGCCCACCCTTTTGGTCACGTACCGATGCCTATGCCTTTCATGCCTCAGATGACACCTGTTCCATCTTCTGTTCATGTAGCACCATTCGATCCCACCAGCACGCCACTGCTTTGGTCATCTTCCTCTCCGATGCCACCCACTGATCCATATCATCCATTCCATATGGGGTATACCATTGAGGACGTCTTGATGTCCTTTGTCCATCAGCATGAGTCCCATACACAGCGACTCCAGGAGCTCGAGAGAGCTCAGTTATCACTAGGCCCATATCATGGTCAGACATCTTCATCTTTTCAGCCTTTCCGATCATTACCCCCGGACTTCGCTGCCCGACTTTCGACTTTGGAGCAGCAGATCGCTTCTGTTATTCGCACTCAGCAGGCGATGGAGGAGGATTGGCTTCATTTACGCCGCTTACTCTACACTCACTTTCCCCCTCCTCCACCCCCATCTGCATAGAGCTCATCGGTGCCATAGTGGTAGACGATGGTGAGACGACAGCGATTGTGACTGCACAGCCTTTTGGAGACCATCTGATGATTTCTGACTTTTGTTGATACTTATTTGATGTACCTGATGTATGTGATACTGATATGATATAGTTTTGTACAGGGGTGATGTAGCCCCTATTTGATTGATGGTTGTATGACACACTTACTACACTTTATGGTCTCGATATATGTAGCAATCGCGGTATTCTCACCATATCTGATGCACTTGATTTCTTATTTATATTTTTGCAACATGGGATGTTGGGACATGGGATGTTGTATGTATGATATTTGCAACATGGGATGTTGGGACATGGGATGTTGTATGTATGATATTTTTGCAACATGGGATGTTGGGACATGGGATGTTGTATGTATGATATTTGCAACATGGGATGTTGGGACATGGGATGTTGTATGTATGATATTTGCAACATAGGATGTTGGGACATGGGATGTTGTATGTATGATATTTGTAACATGGGATGTTGGGACATGGGATGTTGTGTGTGATATGTTGATAACATGAGATGTTATGTGCTATTATTATTACTATATACGTACGCTTTATTATGGCCTGACCGACGTATACATCTTTAGAAGATGGCGCCAAGACGACAACCTCAGCCAATGCCTACTACTCAGGACGAACTACAGCAAGTCATTGCTGCTGCTATTGCTCAATATGCTGCCTCTCAGGGAGGAATGAGTGGAAGCAACTCCGGCAACACGGGCAACAACAACAATCCACCGCATGGGTGTTCTTACAAACAATTCTTGGACTGCAAGCCCATAAACTTCGATGGCACAGGGGGTGCTGTTGCTTTCGTCCGCTGGGCTGAGAAAACCGAGTCCGTACTTCGCATGAGCAAATGCGCGCTGGATCAACAAGTCACTTACATCTCAGGGCTATTTGTGGATGGAGCCCTATCCTGGTGGAATCTACAGGTCCAGACCCTTGGCGAAGCCGCAGCTTACGCACTGACGTGGACTGAGTTGAAAGAACTCATGCGCAAGAAGTACTGTTCTCGCGCTGAAATCCAGAGGTTAGAGACCGAATTCTGGCACCTGAAGATGGAAGGTTCCAAGATAGCTGAGTATGTTCAGAGGTTCCACGATTTGTCGCATGTGGTACCCTACATGGTTACACCGGAGTTCAAGAGAATTGAACGCTTCATTTGGGGATTGGCTCCTCAAATAATCAGCATGGTGACCTCTTCCAAACCAGCAACAATCACTGAAGCCATTGATTTGAGTGTGGCTCTCACCGAAGAGGCAATTCGGTTGAACAAGTTTGATGAAGTCGAGCCGAAGAAGAAAGAGACTCATGTGGAGTCGTCAGGTGGAAACAAGCGAAAGTTTTCGAATTTCAAGCAGGGCACCGGGATGGTGGTTAAGAAAGGAGAGCAGAATGCGCCGGCTCAAGATACAGCTGGTAGTAAAAAGAAAGGGAAGGGATACGTGGGTGCACAACCCAAGTGCAACTCATGCCAACGACATCACTCTGGTCGTTGCAGCCTAAGAGTTTGTGAATCATGTGGGAAGACTGGTCATACGAAGGATTTTTGTTGGGCTAGTGCTGGCCGGGGAGGCCAGGGAGGATCTGGGAATAGGAATAACCGTGGTGGTAATGGGAACCGCCCACAAGTAAACCAGGGAGGTGATGGGAACCGTGCCAATAATGCTAACCAAGCGGGCACCATGAATCGGAACCAGGGAAACCACCAAGCTGGAAACAATGGTGGGAACGGACAGAGGCCCGGATGTTTCAACTGTGGAGATCAAGGGCATTACAAGAGGAATTGCCCAGAATTAAACCAGGCACGTGGAAGAGTTTTTAACATGGAAGCCAGGGAAGCGCGCCAGGATCCCAATGTTGTCACTGGTACGTTCCCTGTAAACCAACGCTATGCATCCGTTTTGTTTGATACTGGTGCCGATTATAGCTTCGTATCGTTAGAATTTAGAAACATGCTTGGTTTAGCCGCTAGTAAGTTAGATATTCCTTACTCGATCGAATTAGCGAATGGGAAGTTAGTAGAAGCTAACGAGGTGATTCGAGGTTGCGTAATCGAACTGGGAGAGCGTGAGTTTGCTCTCGACCTACTACCAGTCCAGTTGGGAAGCTTCGACGTGGTAGTAGGGATGGATTGGTTATCGAGTAACAAGGCAGAGATAGTTTGTCACGAGAAGATTATTCGTATCCCGACCGATGATGGTGAGACCATTGTTGTTCATGGGGAGAAGTGTGAGACGCCGTTAAGGATGATTAGCTGCCTGAAAGCAAGGAAGTGTTTGCAGAAAGGATGTGTTGCTTTTCTAGCACACATTGTAGATAAAAAGGCTGCTGAGCCGAAGATCGAAGACATCCCTGTCGTGAGGGAGTACAAGACTTGCCTGGCTTGCCACCACAAAGGCAAGTGGAGTTTCGCATCGACTTAGTTCCAGGCGCCGCGCCTGTGGCTAAGGCACCCTATAGACTTGCTCCGTCTGAGATGCAAGAACTGTCGACACAACTTCAAGAGTTGTTAGACAAGGGTTTTATCCGACCAAGCTTCTCGCCTTGGGGAGCTCCAGTTTTGTTTGTGAAGAAGAAGGACGGTAGTTTCCATATGTGCATTGATTACAGAGAGTTGAACAAGCTGACGATTAAGAATAGGTATCCCCTGCCAAGAATCGATGATCTGTTCGACCAACTTCAAGGTTCGAGCTTCTATTCAAAGATCGATCTTCGATCTGGATACCATCAGCTACGGATACAGGAGGAGAGTATCCCGAAGACAGCCTTCAGAACTCGATATGGACACTACGAGTTCCTCGTTATGCCGTTTGGATTGACAAACGCACCTGCAGTGTTCATGGATTTGATGAACCGAGTTTGTAAGCCGTACTTGGATAAGTTCGTGATTGTATTCATCGACGACATCTTGATTTATTCAAAGACGAAGGCTGAGCACGAGCAGCATCTTAGAGCTATTCTGGAGCTGCTAAAGAAGGAACAGCTGTACGCCAAATTCTCTAAGTGTGAGTTTTGGCTAAGAGAAGTGCAATTCCTTGGGCACGTGGTGAATGGAGATGGAATCCACGTGGATCCAACCAAGATCGAGGCGATCAAAGATTGGGAAACGCCAAAGACGCCAACCGAGATTCGGCAATTCTTGGGTTTGGCTGGCTATTATCGAAGGTTCATCGAGAACTTTTCAAAGATCGCTCAACCGTTGACACTCCTCACGCAGAAAGATAAGAAGTTTGATTGGGGAATCAAACAGGATGAAGCGTTTCAGATATTGAAGGATAAGCTTTGCAACGCGCCAATATTAGCTCTACCAGAAGGTACTGATGACTTCGTGGTATACTGCGACGCATCGCGTCAAGGATTGGGTTGTGTGCTGATGCAACGTCAAAAGGTTATCGCCTACGCATCACGCCAACTGAAGGTGCATGAAAAGAACTATACCACACATGATTTGGAGCTTGGTGCAGTGGTTTTTGCCTTGAAGATCTGGAGACACTACCTTTACGGTACAAAGTGTACGATTTTCACAGATCACAAGAGCCTCCAACATATATTCAACCAGAAGGAGTTGAACATGAGGCAAAGACGATGGGTCGAGTTGTTGAACGATTACGACTGCGAGATCAAGTATCATCCAGGGAAGGCGAACGTGGTCGCTGATGCCCTAAGTCGTAAAGAGAGAATCAAGCCCATAAGGGTTAGGGCTATGGAAATGATAATTCAAACCGACCTTTCCTCGCGCGTTCGTGCAGCACAGAAGGAAGCTCTCAAGGAGGGAAACCTTGAGGAAGAATATCTCCGTGGGATGGAGAAGATATTGGTGCCAAACAGGGAAGGAACGTTGTGTTTTGAGAAAAGGATTTGGGTTCCTCTGTTTGGTGGTTTAAGAGAGGTTATCTGTGAAGAAGCTCACAAGTCGCTGTACTCTATCCACCCTGGAGCGGATAAGATGTACCAAGATCTTAAAGATTATTACTGGTGGCCTAGGATGAAAGGCGATGTTGCTATTTACGTGAGCAAATGTTTAACTTGCGCCAAAGTTAAGGCGGAATACCAGAAGCCTTCGGGACTTCTGCAGCAACCAAAAATTCCCCAGTGGAAGTGGGAAGAAATCTCCATGGATTTTATTACGAAGTTGCCAAGAACGCCAAAAGGCCATGACACTATCTGGGTGATAGTGGATCGCTTAACGAAGTCAGCACACTTCTTGCCTATCCGCGAGAAGGATCATATAAGCAAATTGGCTGAAATCTACATGAGAGAGATTGTTACACGCCATGGAGTACCCCTCTCGATTATTTCTGATAGAGACGGAAGGTTCGTATCGAGGATATGGCAATCCTTCCAGGAAGCTTTTGGCTCAAAGCTGAATATGAGCACAGCTTTTCACCCGCAGATCGACGGCCAAAGTGAGCGGACGATTCAGACGTTGGAGGACATGCTGAGAGCATGTGTGATGGATTTAGGCGGTAGCTGGGATAAGCATTTACCCCTGGTTGAATTTTCATACAACAACAGCTACCACACCAGTATTGGTGCCGCGCCATTCGAAGTTTTATATGGGCGCAAGTGCAGGTCGCCGCTCTGTTGGTCTGACGCAGGTGATAGACAATTGGTAGGTCCCGATGTAGTTCAGGAAACTACAGATAAGATTGCGCAGATCCGAGATCACATTAGTGCGGCTCGTGACCGTCAGAAGACCTACGCAGATCTGAAAAGGAAACCTCAGGAGTTTGAGGTTGGGGATATGGTTTTGTTGAAGGTATCACCCTGGAAGGGTGTGGCACGCTTTGGAAAGCGTGGGAAGTTGAATCCGCGCTACATTGGTCCTTTCAAGGTTTTGGAAAGAATTGGGACCGTAGCATACAAGTTGGATCTACCTGCCGAACTGAATAATGTTCACGATACATTTCATGTATCCAATCTGAAGAGAAGTCCAACTCAAGTTAACGTTGCCATTCCTACCGACGAAATTCATATTGATGACACACTCCACTTCGTTGAAGAACCTGTCGAGGTCACGGATTGGAAAGTGAACAAGACCCGCCGGAGCAGTGTCAAGCTCGTCAAAGTTCGCTGGAATGCTAGACATGGTCCTGAGTTCACCTGGGAGCGTGAAGACCGAATGAAAAAGAAATACCCCCACTTATTTCCTGAGAACCCTGCTTCTACAAGCAGAATTTAAAATTTCGGGACGAAATTTATTTAACGGGGGGAGAATGTGACAACCCTCACAAAACCAGGTACCCGTACGACTTAATTAACTATTAATTGTTGCCTAATTGCTATGCTTAACTGAGATTTCGGATAAACTGCTACTTGATTGTTGATACTTGTACATATCTGCATCATACTTTGATTTTTCCGTCACTACATTATTTACTTACTGAACTCTAGTGACAAACATGATGCACAAAAGCACAGTAGCATTTGAACAGATAACCTATTGAACATGCTGACATAGCCAGCATCAGGCAGACACTGCCTCTAAAGGCCCGAATGAGCCAGAAATATTTTACTACACCCATAGTGTGTGTAGGGATACAAGGGTTGTATAACTGCGTCTCTAGGAATAAGATATAGAGATTGGATGTGCCAAAAACGTATTCTAAGCAAAAAACACAGCACTTTTATCAACACACTAGCTTCTAGCTAATTAATAAAGTGCCAAAACATGGGGAAATATTCCTGACACTTTGCAGAATAAATTGTGTCGCTAAAAATATTAATTACGACGCTTAAAGGATTACTTAAGCACTTTAACGGATTACTATCCAACCGAACAACCGGACTATACCCGGAACATAAAAATATTGCCAGAAATATTATTGATCTTTTTCTGAGCCAGTTAGGGTCCCTGATTACCCTAACACCCGCTTTATAACGCGTCAAACAACTAACGGGGTTAACCTCTAAAAGTAACCTACTTAACATAACTGAACTCTAACTGAACAATCAAGATCCAACCGGATACCCCCCCCCCCCCTAATGGAATCGGCCAACATGATGGGACAAGGGGAGTACACCTTTTTGATATTTTATTAGATTTCGTGGATATCTAGACGACATAAACCGTTGGACGATGATCAAGTTTTTGTCTATAAAATCCACCCAAGACCCATGAGACTTGTCATCCACCACAAATCACCAACTCACTCTCTCTTGCTCTCCCTCTCTTCTCGGCCGTAAACCCCCACCCACAACCATCCATCTTTCGGTTCTTGTCTTGCCGTTCCAAGCTTATACAAGGCATTCGGATCACGTACGAGGAAGCTTGAAGCAAGCGGAAGTTAAAGGACCTCGTTCATTTGCTTTTATCCACGCCATTTCCGACTAGATTCTTCCCTAGCCCCGAGCTAGAGGTATAATGTTTAAAACTCGCTCTTGATCGTATCTAAAGTGGTTAATATAATTTTTAACGGTTAAAAGTTGGAATCATGCGTTTTGAATCTTTAAAGGCTACTAAAACTCGAATATTGTTGGTTAAAAGCTTATAATGCGTGTAAAAGTTGTAGTAATCGAATATGTTGGTTATTGAGGCCCGATCTACGATGTGGTGGCTCTTATCATCGTTTAACCCGACTTTGTTAAGATCACGAATCTTGACATACGCTTGTTTCTATTTGTACAAGGGTTAAAAGGTGAAACTCCACCACACGAGAAACATGAACTTGTGTAAAAGTATTTTGACTTGTAAAATAGTGTTTAAAACGAGCCGATCTACGTATGTACAAGTGGTATATTCGTAGAACCAAGTGTCGAGAAAATCATGTTTTATAAAAGTTGGATGACATGTTAATGAATATGATTTTTACAAACTACAAGTGTATAAACACTCGTGAAACGAAAGATCCGACAAAATAACAATTTTTACAAAAGTTGTCGGGAAGTTGTAAAGGATGATTTGTTCTAAAAACGGGGTTTTTACAAGACTAAACTATTTTATACATAGATCCACTAAATATAAGGTGATCTACACTATGACTTTCGGAAAAATTACAAGTTCATGTGATAATGCGATTTTACATACTAGTCTACAAGTTTAATGTATTGAAACTGGTTTGAAGTATCGGAAATTGATTGGTTGATTTAAAGAAGTATTGGAATGATTTTGTAAAAGAAAATGATACGCTTGAAAGCGTGGCCACCTCCAGTTACAGGGGAAACTCTGGCGAAATTTTTCTAAAAATCTAACACTTAGAATTATTTACAAGTGTTAAACCATTTTTGATTATGTTTTCAAAATGTATTTCGCCATGACTTTATTTATTAAATAATCGGAGGTGGGATTTTTCACAAAACTAAACGTGGTAAATATTTATTCGATAAATATATTTTTCACCACACTGTTTATGATTATTTTGTGAAAATATATAAATATTATTTTTAGAGTAAAAATAATATTTACAAACTGTGACGAACCCAAAATAATACCAACGCCTACACGACAAACATATAAGTTACAACGGTAATTACTATTACCACTAAATCGCCAAAACGTAACTTACGCCTTATCCGGAAATTTTCATAAATGCGGATATTGTCAACGTATTATTTTGGAAAGTATTATACGAAGAGAAAATATATTATTTTTGAGAAAAATAATTATATTTTGGAATGAGAAGTAAATATATTAAGTGAGACTTAATATTATAAACGCACATGTATTAATTCCCCCATCCTTGGGAAGGAGATTTACTACCAAATATATACAAGGAACGGTTGTCTAACTGTTTCCCGAAAATTAAACTATAAAGCTAAAGCACGGCCATCCGTCTAATAGAATTAGCACATGTAGGTCGTTGCACAGCTTTCGGACATTTGGAGTGCTTGATTTAGCTACGCACTGACTGTGAGTTCATGTCCCCCTTTTCTCTTAACTGTTTTCAGTTTTCTAAACTGCGGGGGTGAAATACATGTTATAATGATTATGAATATGTTTATACATGGTATGATTAGCGTAAGGAGGTTTGTTACTTAGATCATGTGAGTGGGTAGGCGGAAACTTGAGGCCATTAATCCTCATAGTAGGACCGAGGGACAGGAGCGGTAGATCTATCTGGGTGTAGCGAGCCCAGCCCCAGGTCCAGCTGAACGGACCTCGGGGTGACTTAGTGCCCGACGCATAAATCCGCTAGGTTTGAGTCATCCCTACTTGCACTTCACACATATCAATGGCCTTGCAAACCATTGGTGATCTCTTTTTCCTTATTTGCTACATACCAGGTTTTTGATAAAGATAAAGGTTTGTTTACACACTTTCGCATGAACTCGCTCAACATTATTGTTGATTTTTCAACTTACATGTATTTCAGGAAACTAACGATCTGGCGCGGTATGGCTTGTTTTCCGCTGCATTAGGCCCGAGGTCATCCAGGGTTCGAGGCTTGTGACTCTTTCCTGGACAAGTCATAGCCCCTGAACCATGTTTACTTTAAGTTTGCATTTGTAATGTTTAGACAAGTTATGGTTGTTGGGTGTTAACCCGTTAAGACAATGTTTAATATTTTTATTATCAATGGATGATCTTGCATATTTTTAATTCATATAGCTTGTTATGGTTAAGCTATGGTATTAAGAAGTCACACCAAAATTAACCACGCTTCCGCAAAGCCAGGGTGTGACAGTTTCACCCTGGAAGGGTGTGGTTCGTTTTGGCAAACGGGGCAAACTGAATCCGCGGTATGTCGGACCGTTCGAAATCATTGAGAAGATAGGCAAGGTAGCCTACAAGCTAAACCTACCAGCTGAACTCGGTGCAGTTCACAATGTCTTTCACGTGTCGAATCTGAAGAAGTGCCTGTCAGATGAGACCCTTATCATTCCTTTTAAGGAACTCACTATCGACGAGCGGTTGCAGTTCGTCGAGGAACCAGTTGAAATCACGGACTGGGATGTGAAGGTCCTCAAAAACAAGAGAATCCCTCTTGTTCGAGTACGTTGGAACTCCAAACGTGGCCCAGAGTACACCTGGGAACGCGAAGACAGGATGACAGAAAAGTACCCCCAGTTATTCGGAACCAATGCAACCACTACTGAGGCTGAAGCTACTACTGCGGAATTTCGGGACGAAATTCCAGATCAACGGGGGGAGGATGTGACACCCCAGGAAAACCAGTGAACGATACAACTTACCTAGCTTCCTCAGTGAGTGCGTACCAAATTTCGGGACGAAATTTCTTTTTAGTTGGGGATAATGTGACAACTCGTATTTCCGAACCGACCTTTGTACTTTGATGTAACGTATGTGTACGATATGTGACTATTATGAAAATGAATGTTATGTTAACACGTGCTTGGGAATGATTATTGAATGATATTATGTGAAACGTGTATTGCATGCTTGTATGTATGTATTCAAGCGCACAACACCACTCGATCGCACAAGCCCATTTGGGCTACACCTTGCATTCGGATCAATGGGTAGCCGAGTTGGGCTCGGCCCACTCCCCTTTCACGCAAACAAACACCCTTAGGGCGGGGGGGGTTCTCTCATTTGTTACAATTCTCATAACACACACAAAACCCTACTTGCTCTCACCTCTCCCTAAGCCGACGGCAAGCATCCCCTTGGCAATCGAAGATCTTGCCTCTCAATCAGATCACTCTCTCGTCGTTTGATTCTAGTCGGTTAGTATTTTGTTATTGTTTCCTTGTTGAATGTTAATATGATACCATGCTAGACAAAACCGATTAGGATCGTTCATGTGATATTAAGCTAAACCGATTTGATGTTGCTATGCCTTGCATGTGGATTGATAATGTTTGATTGTTGTTGATGTTCTTGCTAATTGGCTCGCATAAATGTCATGTATGATTAACATAAGAATTGATGACCTTGTGATATTACCGAATAAATAAGCAATTGGCGGTGATATAATAGAACTCGGATAGATGATCAGGTTTAACTCGATTACATGTTTATAAGTTGTGTTCATGATTGAATCGAACTAGGTTTCATACGAATTCATGATGTAATGGCCTGTTTGATCGATATTAGATTAATCATATGATTGGATATTGTGTTAATTGATTGATATGAAAATAAGGAAACTGTTAGTGATTGTTATAACCGAATTTGCTTGATTATTGGAATGATTGAACGAATCGCACAAGACCTCTTGATCGTACAAGAGGTCCATTCGCACAAGCTGGTCCGATCACACAAGTCATCCGGTCGCACAAGAGACCCTGATCGCACAAGGGGTCTCCAGTCGCACAAGGTGCCTCAATCGCACAAGCTGTATGTTGTTTAACTGTTTGGGCCGAATGACATGTTGGGCTGGGTATTAATCGAATCGCACAAACCAATTGCACATTCATTTAGTTTGGGGCCTGCACGGATCACTTAAACTGTTTTGCCATTGGGCCTTAAAGCCCAAGACCCCACTCGCACAAGCAGATAAGTCGCACAAGCTGATTTGGTCGCACAAGACATTTCCAGTCGCACAAGGCATGTCCAGCCGCACAAATAGTAATGTTGTTTAACTGCTGGGCCTCAAGGCCCAAACCTGGTCGCACAACCCGATTGGCTGTATGTTGGGCCGTATGTATTTCTGGATCGCTCAAGACATGTTTTTATGGCTATGTTCATGTTATGGTTTTGATTGGGTTTCTGGACATTGGGCCGGGTACTAGTGGACTCCAACGGATGACTCGCACAAGGCCACTAAGCTTGTGCGAGCCCAATCTTGAATATGTTATGATTATTGAACGTGATATTGCATGTTGCCATGATCCGTATGTGTTCTTATATGCTATCTATGTGATGCTTGTCTGCACTACTTGAAACCAAAACCTGACTTGTATGGTAACCCTGTTAGGACGTGGTTGACCACCTTTAGTTCAAGAAACCCTCTTTGTGTATCTGCCGAGCAATCCAAGGTGAGTTCACACAGCCAAGGCATGGGATTCCCGGGTTGGGAATTGGGTTGGAATGTTTGATATGGAATGATTACTCGTACTTACGCAATCACTAGACTATAGACCATCGTCCTCAGGATAGTCAGGACACTTACGTAAAACCTGCGTAAACTAGTATCTACCATTGTCTCCCGGGTCGGGAGGACACTTACGTAAATCCTGCGTAACCTAATACCCACTACTGTCTTCCGGGTCGGAAGGACACTTACGTAAATCCTGCGTAACCTAATACCCACTACTGTCTTCCGGGTCGGAAGGACACTTACGTAAATCCTGCGTAAACCCCACACGTACCACTGTCCTCGGGGAAGGCACTCACGTAAATCCTGCGTGACCTAGTACGTATTCCTGTTCTCGGTTTAAGAAGAACACATGGTTGCAAATAGTCTAGTAAGTACCATAATGGAAAGCCCCCATTATTAAGGATAAATGTGGGAATCCCCCACCAGTAGTATATACAGGCATGGGAAGCCCCCACTAGATGAACTTACGCATTACTGTTATGAATTTACTTACTGTGAACTCGCTCAACTAGTTGTTGACTCTCTGTTGCATGCCTTGCAGGACCTTAGGTATCATATGGAGCTTGCACAAGGAGGAGCGGGTCGTTGTGGACAAGGATTTGTGAATGCTTACAAAACACTTATGATATTTCATACGTTAACACTTATGTTTGGGTTTTACTTTAATGCTTCCGCTACACTTAATTATGTTGGTTTGATAAACACCTTTCGTATTGATGGATAATTATTACTATTTATTACATGTTCAATATGATTGGTGGCTTGATCCTGGTCAGTCACGCTCCCAAGCGGTGATACTCCGCAGGTGGATTTTGGGGGTGTGACAAACACCACAACTCAATGGTGTGTCTGAGAGGAGAATCGAACCTTATTAGATATGGTTCGATCAATGATGAGTCGTACAAACTTACCACACTCCTTTTGGAGTTATGCTCTTGAAACTGCTACACGTCTTGTAAATATTGCTCCTACTAAGAATGTAGAAGAGACACCATATGAGATGTGGCATGGTAAACCACCTAAAGTCTCTTACCTTCGCATATGGGGATGTAACGCTTATGTTACCAGTGAGTCTTCGGACAAACTTGATCCTCGTGGTGAAAAAGTTGTTTTCATTGGATATGCATATCCGGTTGGTTATTATTTCTATAATCCTGCTGAAAATAGAGTTTTCACTAAACGTCGAGGAACATTCCTAGAGGATGAGCTTATGGCGTGAGGAATTGGAGATAATCTTGTGGATCTTGAGGAAATTCGAGAACCACAAATTGATCAACCAATAGTCGAATCTGCCTCTCAACAAAATGTTGTTGGACCTGAAACTGATAGGATTCAGGAATCTGATGCAACACTAGGCATCCGCAGAAGTACAAGGGATCGTCATGAACCTAATCGGTATTCACCTGATAGGTACGTCTTGATAATAGATCAAGAAGAACCCTCAACCTACAAAGCTGCGATTTCAGGTAACGAATCTGAAAAATGGCTCGAAGCCATGGGCGTCGAGATGCAATCCATGTATGACAACCAAGTTTGGGATTTGGTTGAACTTCCTCCCGAATGTCGGACTGTAGGAAGTAAATGGGTTTTCAAGTTGAAAACATACATGGATGGAAATGTGCAAACCTATAAGGCTCGGTTGGTTGCTAAAGGATTTACTCAGACTCAAGGAGTTGATTATGAGGAAACGTTCTCTCCAGTAGCCATGCTTAAGTCTATTAGGATTCTACTTGCCATAGCCGCGTATTATGACTATGAGATATGGCAAATGGATGTTAAAACCGCGTTCCTAAATGGACATCTTACAGAAGATGTCTATATGGAGTAGCCTGAAGGTTTTGTAGATCCTAAGAATCCTAAGAAAGTTTGCAAGTTGAATAAATCCATTTATGGATTGAAACAAGCATCTCGAAGCTGGAATCTTCGTTTTGATCAGAAAATCAAACAATTTGGTTTTATCAAAAATGAAGATGAGCCGTGTGTTTACAAGAAGGTAGGTGGGAGTTCTATTACTTTTCTAATCCTGTATGTAGATGACATACTTCTCATTGGAAACAATATCCCGATGATGCAGGACGTTAAATCCTGGCTTGGTAAATGTTTCTCAATGAAGGATCTTGGAGAAGCTGCTTATATTCTGGGAATTAAGATTTATAGAGATAGATCTAAGCGGCTACTTGGACTTAGTCAAAGTACATATATTGATAAGGTCATTCGACGTTTTTCAATGCAAGATTCCAAGAAGGGTCTCTTGCCAATGGCAAGTGGAACCGTACTAAATAGTCATCAGTGTCCCAAATTGGACAAAGATAAAGAGGATATGAAAAAGGTTCCATATGCCTCTGCTATTGGTTCCATCATGTATGCCATGTTATGTACTAGACCGGACATATCGTTTGCTCTGAGCTTGACTAGCAGATATCAACAGAATCCTGGTAAAAGTCACTGGATTGCTGTAAAAATATCCTAAAGTACTTAAAAAGAACTAAGGATATGTTTCTGATATTTGGCGGTTTGGAAGAAGAGATGAGAGTAAAGTGTTACACTGATGCAAGCTTCCAAACGGATCGTGATGATTCACGATCTCAGACAGGCTATGTTTTTACTTTAAATGGTGGTGCTATAACTTGGAAGAGTTCTAAGCAAAGCGAGGTAGCCCAGTCGACCACTGAATCAGAATATATAGCGGCTTCAGAAGCTGCTAAGGAGGCTGTTTGGATGAAAAAGTTCATTGGTGATCTCGGAGTTATACCAAGCATACAGAAGCCTATCGAGATATTTTGCGACAATACAGGTGCAATTGCTCAGGCAAAGGAACCAAGGTCGCATCACAGCACGAAGCATATTCTCAGAAAATTCCATTACATACGGGAAGTTTTGGAAAGAGGAGACATCGTAGTAGAGAAAATTGATACTGATCAGAATCTAGCGGACCCGTTTACTAAGCCTATACCTCAAGTGAGACACGAGAAGCATGCTAATAGTATAGGTCTTAGATATGCTAGACAGTGGGTCTGAGACCTGAGGGTTCTAAGGATACGAAAACTTAAACGAGGGGCGATAGCTATCGGAGCAGCAGATGGAGCTCTGGGCGATATTGGCGATTTGGTGAAACCCTAGACGATCCTACCAATCTCTGATCTTGATTGATCTTGGTTAGCATCTAAGGAATTCGATTTCACCCTTAATCGGTTCTTTAGTTCTAATTACTTGAAGTCAGATTAGGGTTCGAGTTCTAGGGTTCCGTTCTTTGAAGTTAGCGGGCTGTTTTCATTAATCTGATTTGATTAGGGTTCCGTATTCTCATTCCAAGTGTGGCTGACAAAGAGAGATTGTGTTTTACGAAGGTGGCTACATAAATTTTCTTTGTCTGATTCGTTGTTTTCTTGATTGAGGTTGTGTCTAACGGCTGCTAGGGTTTGCTTTTTGTCAACCTCCTGTTGTTTAGTTTCAGCCATTTTTCATATTATACTTTAATCAGATTGCGCGACATCTGATTAGAGGTTGATCTTGAACGAATTTCGGGTGACGGCTGCTAGGGTTTGGTCGATATTAGAATGGATGATTGTAACAGTTCTGGTGGTAACCAACCGGATATTCGTGGGAAGCCGCGATTATCGTTTGACGAAATTGCTGCACGTTTTCTTGATGTTGATGGGAACACTTTGCAGCCAAAGCGTGGTGTAACGATTGGAACACAAAATGACCCTAACCCTTCAAACATCATCGATGATCTCCCAAAGGTCACAGTTCCGGTTCGCTTGGAAAAACGGGATGTCGAAAAATCAGACAACTTTTGGGATTTCCCTAGCAAGTATACGCCAAAATCAGACCTATTCGGTGCATCTTTCTCGGCTGACAACAGGGCTGCCCAAGGTAGAACTTCGGGGCCTGCAGATCCGGTTTCCTTCGCTCACATTGTAAAGAATACAAAGGAGAAGGTTAAAGTGAATTTTCGGGTGATGGAATCTGCCGAGAAAGTTGATGGTTCTGATGTCGTTATTCCATTGTCGTCGGTTCAACAAGTTACTGATAGGTATGCTAACACTTTGTTTGGATATTTTCTGGGTAAACGGTTGGCATTTCCTGTGGTCGATTACTTTGCTAAAAACAACTGGGCTAAATATGGTCTTTCCCGGCTCATGATGAATGCAAACGGGTTATTTTTCTTTAAGTTTACGTCTAAGGAAGGGATGAATCAAATGCTAGAGGATGGGCCTTGGCTAATCAGAAGTGTTCCCATAATTTTGAAGGAGTGGTCGCCCTCTATCAAGATGGAAAAAGAGGACATTAAAGTGGTTCCAGTTTGGGTCAAGATGCATGATGTGCCGTTAGCGGTATTTACTGAGGATGGGCTTAGCTTGGTTGCCTCTATGATTGGGACACCTAAGATGTTGGATACGTATACTGCCTCGATGTGTGCTGAATCTTGGGGTAGGAGCAGCTATGCTAGAGCGCTTATTGAAGTGCAAGCAGGGGCTGAGTTGAAAAAGAGTGTTACTGTTGCTATCCCATCTATGGATGGTAGTGGGTATTCAAAGGTGGAAGTCAAGATTGAATATGATTGGGAGCCTCTAAGGTGCTCCTCTTGCTGTGTGTTTGGTCATGATGACAGCTCGTGCCCGAAGAACATTCAGGTATCTTCTAGTGGGGATGCTGAAAAGAATAATGATGAATTTCAGGTTGTAGGGGTCAAGAAGAAGAAAGTGAACAACCAAGGCATCCACATGAAAAATCAGAAGCCTAAGGTAGTTTGCAGGCCAGTTGTTAACCCTAAACCAAAATCGTCCTCAAAGAGTCCGATGCAGAATCAGGTTTCAACGTCTAATCCATTTGACATTCTGAAGGATGATACTGGTAATCAGGGAGGTACCACTGTGGGTCGAGTGGAGAAGAAACCGTCGAGTAACAGGCAGGAATCGGATGAGCAGGAGGTTGAAGAAGTATACAATGAAACTAGTGCATTTATGACATCGGGTACTCATCCTTTTTCTTCGAAAGCAGGGGCAAGCACCTCTTCTACCAAGTTCTCTAATGGATAGGCTGTCTGCTTTTCGTCTGAAGGGGCTGCTGTTTTGTGGCTACTTTATCTTTGATGATGGTGGTTGACGATTATGTTTTGTGGTTTTGCATTATTTGTCTACTAGATGTCGTGTCATGATGTATGGTAGACTAGGTTATGGGGTGTTCTAGGTCTTTGGTTTTTGATTTGTTTTACATATATGGGGCATGTCCTGTATATGAACTAGTGTGGAACTCATCCTCACTACTTGTACTTATTTGCGGTTTCATTTTAATAGAATCACCGGGGTAACCCTTTACCCAAAAAAAAAAAGACAGTGGGTCTGATTTTGTAATTTAGTAATTTGATGCATATTGAACTGTAAACAGTATTTTATGTTTAATTGAATTTAATGGTTGAATGTCTTTTAAACTATTATATCTGTGTTCAAATACTAGTACGTTAAGTATCTATGAATATTGTATTCTAAAATGTCCGTAGTCTATCAGATTCGTGAGAACCAATCTGGTAAAAGACTATTGTGAATTAGATGGTTGATCCATATAATGGATACTCAAAGTGTTGAGCACCATATTCACTGATATGATTAGTTGAATCATATTGGGCGTAACTCGTTTCAAAATGATCTTCATGGATCTTAGTCATAAGACATTTTGAACAGGTACGATCATTGTATCCTTAGACCTGCGGTACATACTAGAACTAACTTAAATGAATGGTTGCTCTTTGATTCTATCTAACGCTATACGTAACTGGCAGTAATAAGGATAGTTTTGGGAATGATCTGAAGTTTAGTGGGAGTTGTTTGTAGCCAAAGGGATCTGTGCTTCTATACTTAGAAGAAGAACACTCTGGCGCCTTTCGTTGGTTTGAACTGGTGTTAACGCGTGGCCACACTCGAACTAGTAGTAGTTTGATAAACCACTTCAAATCAGGAACGAAATTAGAAATGGTTGAATAATATATGAGAATGAATAGGATCCATGTCTCATGTTCAACAAGTGTTCAATACAGAGGGATAAATGAGTCGATAACCAGGGCTATAGTATTTGCATAACCAAAGGACTGATTAGTGCAAAGAATTAGTTGACATAAATATGTCATTCCTTGTCGGGGGCAATATGATGCAGCTAGGCACCCACTGTTGTCTACATTGAAAACTTAATCAGCCAATCGACCAAGTGGGAGATTGTTGGATATAATGTTCAATTGTGGATTAAGATTCAACGTTGCCGTCAAGGTACGACCCAAAGAGTTACACTTTGGGCAACGAACATTTAACGGTGTTTTAATCGTTAATCACCGGATTACGAAATAATAAGCGTAATAAAGAAACGGGTAATTATTTGGAATAATTACGGAGAACCAGATTTAATATTATAACTAATTTGTTAATTATAATATTAAATTATATATATTGTTAATTATTTAGATAATTAAAAGGAGAGATTATTGTTTTAATTATGAGATAATTATGGAGGAGTTGTGATTAGATTACAATTCCTAATCCTTGTATATCTTTAAAAACAAAAGAAAAAGGATTTACTAGTTGGTCTCAAATTAAACTCTCAAATCAATTATATGTATACGGAACTTCAAATTAATGAGATGAGATATGCTTTTCAAAAGTCAAAAAGGAAGCATAAGATTAAATAGGATTTGAGAAATTCAATTTAGTTAATTACTCCTACTATCCTCCTGCGACGTAAACAAAGAAAAGTGAAGATTTTTGGCTTTTTCTTTCTCATCATTGAAGACGATAATCCGGAGATTTAAGATACCGGTGACAAGTACAAGTAAATCTTTAATCTCTTTGATTACGCAAAAGGTAAGTAAAGTTTTGAACTTTATTGTCTTTAGTTTAAAGGTTTCGTTTGAAATCGTTTCAAACGAACAAATATGATTTCGTGGTCAACGATCATCTAGCGAGATCGTTCGTTGAACCAAGGTGTCTTTCTTGGATGTCACGATTCTTTAATTTTAATATAACCTATTTTGATTGTAATGAGATCACTGGTGGAATCGGTTTATAACCGAACCTCGTGTACATGTTTTCCACTGCGTTCAGTTTGATTGACAAATTGATTAAAATTATTTTCTAAAAGTTACACGAAAATTCCAACACATATTGGTGGCCTAGCATGAAAGCCCACATAGCAACTTACGTCGGCAAATGCTTGACTTGTGCAAGAGTCAAGACAGAATATCAGAAACCATCGGGCCTACTCCAGCAACCAAGGATACCACAATGGAAATGGGAGGAAATTTCCATGGATTTCGTTACTGGCCTGCCTAGATCTCAACGTGGGAATGATACTATTTGGGTGATCGTGGATCGACTCACAAAGTCTGCACACTTCCTGGCTATTAAGGAAACAAACAAGTTCTCTACCTTAGCAAACATCTACTTAAAAGAAGTGGTTTCAAGGCACGGGGTGCCAACCTCTATTATCTCAGATCGCGATGCACGTTTTACTTCGGAACTGTGGCAAGCAATGCACAAATCTTTTGGCTCACGATTAGACATGAGCACAACTTATCACCCTCAGACGGATGGGCAGTCTGAGCGCACTATTCAAACACTGGAAGACATGCTGCGTGCATGTGTAATCGATTTCGGCAACAGCTGGGAAAAACATCTCCCGTTAGTGGAGTTTTCGTATAACAACAGTTACCACACCAGCATTCAAGCCGCTCCATTCGAGGCATTATACGGGCGTAAATGTCGATCACCTCTCTGTTGGGCAGAGGTGGGCGATAGTCAGATCACAGGTCCAGAACTTGTAGTTGATGCTACTGAAAGGATTGCACCGATACGACAACGCATGGCGGCAGCTCGTGACCGTCAGAAAAGCTACGCTGATAAGCGCAGGAAACCACTCGAGTTCCAGGTTGGGGATCGAGTGCTACTCAAAGTGTCACACCCCCAAAATCCACTCGCGGAGTATCACCGCTTGGAGGTGTGACATGACCAGGATCAAGCCACCAATCATATTGAACATGTAAGTAATAAGTAAGAGTAAATGTAATTCAACCAAACCAATATGAAAGGTGTTCAAAAACATAAGTGCAATATCAATGTTTAGCGGAAGCATAAAAATAAACCCAACATAAGTATGAATATGTGATGTCAAAATGTTTAATCAAAGCATTCACGATCCTTGTCCACAACGACCGCGCCTCCCAGTGCAAGCTCCATGTATACCTAACGACCTGCAAGGCATGTAACAGAGAGTCAACAACTAGTTGAGCGAGTTCACAGTGGGTTGTTTAGTAATAGTGCAAGCTCCATGTATACCTAACGACCTGCAAGCCATGTATCGTTTATAATTACATCGCGGCCCTCCAGGCATGTTTGCGAAGATTAGTGGGGGTTTCCTATGTATTGTAGACTAGTTTTATTTGTATCGCGGCCCTCCAGGCATGTGTGCGAAGTTTAGTATCAGTATCGCGGCCATTCCAGGCATGTGTGCGAAGATCGGTATCAGTATCGCGGCCATTACAGGCAAGTGTGCGAAGAGTAGTATCTGTATCGTGGCCATTACAGGCATATGTGCGAAGAGTAGTGTCAGTATCGCGGCCATTACAGGCATGTGTGCGAAGAGTAGTGGGGGCTTCCCCATGTATCACTAGTCTAGCAGTATCAATAAGTGACCTTTCCCAAATGAGGTTAGTAGTACGTAATTCCCATAACCATGTAAGTACAATCAATCCCATTCCCTACCCCGGGAATCCCATGCCTTAATAAGAGTGTGAACTCACCTTGGTTTGCTCGGTTTGTTATTGTGCTTCTAGTGTAAATTATTGGTTAGGTCCGTTACACACGACCTAAGGTATATTGCACATAAACTCAATGTATGTGTTTACGTTCAAATAAGGCTTACAATTCCTTGGTGTTCAAACAACTGTGTTCCGTGTGATAATTGTTTACAGATTGACATGACATAGTTTGCACATACATACAGTAACATACAGTAACATACAGTAGTGGCAGGGTAAGTGTTTTTCATTCAACATTTAACATGATTCAAGCTCTGAATGTTATTAAACCTGGACCTTTGTGACATTACACGTTAAACTCTGACCTTATGAACCAAACAACAAACTCAGACCTTACAAGCATCAACAAACTTGGACCCGTGAAGCATTAACAAAACTCGGACCATATTGCACAATAAAAAAAAACTCGGACCATACATCCCTACAAAACTCGGACCAATCCACCACCAATAAAAGTCGGACCGAACACCCCCTTATAAAAGTCGGACCGAACACCCCCTTATAAAAGTCGGACCATGTATCTCCTACAAAAGTCGGACCTTTCATCATTATAAAGTTCGGACCATGCATCATCCTAAAACTCGGATTTTGTGACTTCACAAAACCCTGACACAAATCTTCGGACTAAGAATCATGCAAAATATTCAAAACCAAATCACAGTTTTCAATGGAACAGTTACAGGTTACGATCAAAACCCTACTTTTCATTCTTTGGCAAAAGATGTAACCTAATCAACAATCAACCAATTCTAACATATCAGGCATCCTATTGTCAAGCATTTGATTACACAACTATTCACAAACCATTTCACAATAATCAGGATGATCAATAAACACAGAAACTTTGTTTGGAGAACTAGGGTTTGCATGAATCAAATAACCAATGATTTACAACAAATAATCATTAAACGTTTACCTTAGATTGATGCTAGATGGATTGGGAAATCAAGATTGATGCGAGAGAACTTGTGTAGCCAAGAATGATGAGAGCAATGGTTGTAGAGAGAATGATTTGAACTGCCGTATGTTTGGAATTGGTGAGAATGATTAGGGTTGAGAGGTTTTGTTTTATTTTCATTATTAACACTAAACACCCCTAAGTATCATCCTTTACACAAAACACACACACCACATATAATTTACAGTTTCATCACCAAGTTCATGTATTTATCAAATCATTTGTAAAATAACACATAATTCCAACAATGCTAAATGATTGCATGACAAAATTAACTATGCTAGGTTAAGACATTAACCTGAAGTTACGGGTTGTCACATTATCCCCAACTTGAAAGAAATTTCATCCCAAAATTTGGCATGCGGTTACTGAGGAAGCTAGTTGTGTTGTGTCGTTTACTGGTTTTCCTGGGGTGTCACATCACTGTCACACCCCGGCCGCATTAAAACAACAAACCGCGGCGGAAACGCCGGGGAGTGAGGCGACAGAATTATTGTTCCACAACCATGGTAGTTAAAAGTTTTGTTTTATTGAAATATTAGGAAATGTTCATTGTCATTAAACCAAACGAACAAACTACATATTGTTTATAATTGTTTTTAAGTCACTAAGGCCTTGTCCAGATCCTAAGTGAACTCGCTTCCTAGCAAGCAACATCAAGCAATACCACCTGAAACATATGTAAAAATAAAGTCAGCAAAGAAATGCTGGCGAGTACATAGGTTTTATGGGAGTATCGGATTCATGGCTCGTTTATATGTTGCAGTATCTCGTTAGACTACAAGAGTCAAAATACAAACCTCGTTTTGAAAAGTGTATTGCAACATAAATAAACAAAACAAATCTAATTGGTTATAGTTTATAAAATCTCGTCGCCATGACTCTTAACTCAAAAATATTTGTTTTAGTATAACAACTTGTAAACATCTCGTAAAAACTCGTTAATAAAACTCGTATGGTTTATATCGTTTCGAAAACCTCGTTGTGTGACATCGTTTCAAAATCGTTTCCCCAGTGAACTAAATAATGACACGCAATGTAACATGATAGAAGCACTTATATATAAGATGTACCAGCGGCGTATCTACCATGATTCTATCATACTACACCCGTCCCATTATCTAATCACTACCCAAAACCAAACGTTTAATTTGTTTAACTCGTTTCAAATCGTGTATCTCGTTTCAAATCGTTTAACTCGTCCCAAAATCGTATTCGTTTTAATAGTGAAACTAGTTTTTGGTCGTCTCGTTAACAACATTCAAACCTTCGTGACTCGTCTACTCGTTTCTCGTTTCGTATTAACAAACCACCAAAGGGTAAGTTAACAATCATCAGGTTCGGTCGTTACCTACATAACCCCCACACATAACCATGGGTGTAGTCTGATAACGGGATTTGTCAGATCCTATGGTACCATAACCTAATACTGGTCGGCTCGGCCAAAGCTAATGAATGTCATTCGTTATGTAATCACAACCAACAAGTCTTGTTCACCTTATTGAAATCGTTATTAGTTTAGTATAAACCATCGTTTTTGAAATTATTGTTTAAACCTTGAAATTCGTTTTGTACATATGAATCACCCCAAAACAATTGAAAACAATAAAAGAGGGGAACTATGTACTCACTTGGGATTGCTAATTAGTCTTGAGAATAAGACCAATTTAAGCTCCAAGGGTCACGGAATCAACCGGCACCTAGTATAGTAACTATGTTAATAAATCGGCTCCTAAATCGGGAGATAGGATAGAATGAGGTTCTATAAATCAAATGAGTAATTGAACTCATATGGTATGATTTAATAGTCCCAACATTCTGATTAGAAAGCATACCTAAGTGCTTTTGACCCGTTTCGACACATTATGGTAACATGAGTCACTATAAGGCGTCATTAGCGTAAAACTATGTTCGGATGGTTAACTATGTGCTATGCCAAGTCTTACATGCCCAATTATCCCTAAACATGTTACTAAATCATATTACTTGTCAAAAATATGTTCACATAGGCAAGATACGGATTTTAGCTTCAAAAGGGCATTTTGGTCATTTCCTATGGGCATACAAGCTAACTAGCAAATGACTAACCAATCCTACGTGATCATAAGGTATAACCTCAGTGGTTATTACCTATGTAACCATGATCACTAAGTGTGCTTGGTCGGATCCTAAAGATCGACCAAACGGGTCGGGTTCGAAAGTGTAAGCGGTTGTTTAGACCGCTTATCTTACGACCCTAAACAAGCACAAACTAATAGTGTCGAGTTAAACATGTCAAAACATGTCTAACCTACTGATTTGGTATCAAAACAAAGTGTTTTGATACCCTAAAGTAGTTCCGAGGCAAAATGCGTGCTAAAACGCATTTTGACCGAAACTTTGACTCGACACTACAACTAGCTAACGTGGTAATCAGCAGCTATAACCGCGAAGGATTATAACTATCGTGATTACAATCACGTTTCAAAGTTCAATTGAACTTTGACTTGACCAATTGATGGTCAAAACCGAAAGTCAAACTGTTGGCCAAACGTTTGACTTTCTGCACTACATAAGGAAAAAGCAATAGAAAGATATGAAAGAATGCTCACTAAGGGTCCTTGCTATCTTTTCAACAAGAAGACAAAGTCCCAATGCTTGAGAGAGCTCCCAAGTCAGATGTAGAGGAGAAGAAATGAGAATGAGCAAAGAACAAGTGAATGGAGTGGCCTATTTATACTTGTTGGTGATCAACAAGATCATGACAAGTGGTTTGTTTAGCCATTAAGCAATGAATCACAACCATACAAGTGTTAGGAGCAGGTGCAAAGCCTTGGAGAGGTGGTAACTTGGCTACCACACAAAGAAATTGCAAGATTGGCCCCTGAATTTACAAACTGATGCTGAAAACAAACTTTCTGCCCAGATGTGATCGTCGCGTAGCGCGACGGCATAGGCAGGAGGTGGTCGCGCTACGCTACCATGTGTCAGATTCAGCAAAGTTTCAAAAAATGACAGAAATGGTCCCTGCACGTGTTTAAGCTTGTTTTCGACGTTTTTAACCTCCGTTAAGCCATTTTCAAGGCTCCACAAGGTCGTTAAAGTGTAGGGGACCTGAAATATGCTCGGAACACTCTCGGATGTCTGCTCGTTTGGTCGTACGGTCGCGTTGTTCGTTAAATTACGACGGAAGTCGTAACGAACGCAAAAACGATCCAAATTAAGCGATGAATGGAATTTTTGCATGCTGATCACTAAAATAAAAATATTTTAGTGTGTACAAAAATTTTGGATGTCCAGATGTGTCCAGAACGTAAGATGTGCGCGAAAATGCAAACTTACGTTGTTTTTGACACTTTTAGTCCCTGTAAGATCATGTAAGCATGTTTTCGCACACCGAACCTATCAAAGCTTATTTCTAAGCCATGTTTAGGTTATATATGGTATGTTTAACTTATGATCAAGTTCCGGACTGTTCGTTACCTTACGAATCGGCAGACTTTTGTAAGTTGACGCAAATAGTCCCTGACAGCGAATAAACTTGTTTTTGCCATACCAAAGCCTTTAAAACTTATTTCTAAGTTATATACAGGTTATTTAAGGTATGTTAAGTCTATGATGATGTTCCGGAGTGTTTGTCGCGTTTAACTGATTGCGTTCACGCACCAGTTTGCGTATAACTTTCCAAAAAGCGATTTAAAGCTTGAAATCGAATCGGATCGAATTGTAAAATCATCAAACACATAAAACACATATAATAACACCAAAACACATCGATTTATTGATAACTAACATTGTTTTGCATTGTTTATCGATTAAAGAGCACAGTTGTCACAATCTCCCCGACTTTAGGAAATTTCGTCCCGAAATTTTAACTAGAGGAAACTTGTGAGAACAATTGCGGATATTTCGTCTTCATTTGGTCCTCACGTTCCCAAGTAAACTTTGGGCCACGTTTGGATACCCAACGAACTTTGACTAATTTAATCCGTTTGTTCATCAACTGTTTGAATGTACAGTCCATTATCTCCACAGGTTTCTCGACAAAGTGTATCGTTTCATCGATTTGGATCTCGTCGAGAGGAATGTGAAGATCAGTGTCAGCTAAACACTTTCGCAAATTGGACATGTGAAAAGTCGGATGAATATTCCAAGCTCTGGAAGTAGCTCTAGTCGATAGGCAACCTTTCCAACTCTTTCAACAATCTTAAATGGTCCAACATATCGTGGTGCAAGTTTTCCTTTCCTTCCAAATCTCACCACTCCCTTCCAAGGTGACACCTTGAGTAGGACATGGTCTCTGACTTGAAATTCTAAGGGCTTGCGTCGTAAATCCGCATAACTCTTTTGACGGCTTCTAGCTGTCACAAGATTATCGCGAATTTTCTTGATTTTGTCTGTCGTTTCCAGAATGAGCTCAGGTCCAGAAGCTGAGCTTCACCGATCTCATTCCAACAGACAGGTGAACGACATTTTCGACCGTAGAGAGCTTCGAATGGTGCCATATTAATGCTAGCATGATAACTATTGTTGTAAGAGAACTCGATCAATGGCAGATGAGAATCTCTATTACCACCAAAGTCGATCACGCATGCTCTAAGCGTATCCTCCAAAGTTTGAATCGTCCTCTCGGATTGTCCATCTGTTTGGAGATGATAAGCAGTGTTTAGATTTAGTTGGGTTCCCATAGCAGATTGTATGGTTCTAAAAAAATGAGATGAAAGTCGAGTATCACGATCGGAAATGATATCCAAAGGAACACCATGTCGTGATACAATCTCATCAACATAAATCTTTGCAAGTTTATCAGCAGATAGATTCTCATGAATTGCAATCCTAGAGAAGTTTGTAATGAAACGACGATAATAACCAGCGAGACCAAGAGAAGAACGAACTTCTGTGGGTGTCGTAGGTGTATTCCAATCCTTAATTGTTGCAATTTTGGATGAATACCCTGCTCGTTGACTATATGTCCCAAGAACTAAACTTCTTTAAGCCAAAATTCACACTTGGAGAATTTAGCAAAAAGTTGTTCCTTCTTTAGGAGTTCGAGAGTCGAACGAAGCTGTTGCTCGTGGTCGGCTCGAGACTTCGAATAAATAAGAATATCATCGATGAACACAATGATGAACTTGTCTAAATAAGGTTTACAGACCCTATTCATTAAGTCCATAAAGATAGCTGGAGCATTTGTCAAACCAAAGGCATAACAGTAAACTCATAGTGTCCATATCTCGTGCAGAATGCAGTTTTGGGAATATCTTCTTCGTATACACGAAGTTGATGATACCCAGAACGCAGGTTGATCTTGGAAAAATAGGTAGCACCTTGCAGCTGATCAAAGAGATCATCGATTCGAGGTAGGGACTATCGATTCTTGATGGTAAGCTTATCAAGCTCACAAAAATCGATACACATTCGAAAAGATCGTTTAAGGTTTTTAGGGAAGATCACAAGTGATCATGGAAATGACAGAACCACAGGAGCAGTTTGTCTTTGTGTTGACATTACAAGGTTGCGTCAAACATTCATACAATTGCAGTAGTTTAAAATAAAATCACAAATTTTATTTATATAACAACCGCATTGTCTTTAAATGTTAAAAGATAATTACCAAAAGAAATACAAAACCCTAATTGTTTATAGCTGCATCATCGATCGCCTCGTTGATGTTAAACACTCGTCCACGAGCGGGATTCACATTCATGTTCGCGTTCGGATTTGGGTTAACATTCGCATTCGCGTTTACCAATCTCGGGCAATTGTTGCGGAAATGACCCATTTCTCCGCAACTGAAACACGAACCAGGTGGGAATCTCGCAGCATTCCCTTGAGCTTGTGCTGGAACCTGGGCAGCCTGATTTTGACCAAAACGACAAGTATTGGCCAAATGCCCAAGCCTACCACACGTAGCACATTGTTTACAGGCCTGTTGGGCAACATGGTGACCATTACATCGTGTGCAGTGAGGTGCAGTACCAGCATATGCTTTCTTCGCAGGAGGTTGAGTTGGTGGGTTCTGAGTAGTTTGATTGGTGACAGCAAAGTTTTGGGAAGCCTTGCGCTTCCTTGACTTTTTCGAAGACTCACCCTGCTTACCCTTACCCTTTTCCTTGTCAGAATCGGTTGACTTCTTTTCATCACCCTTGCGGGTGAGTTTACCCTTCCTGACTTGGGACTCAGTCAGGGTAGCAGACAACTCGATTGCTTGACGAACTGTAGTAGGATTAACGGCCGTCAGAATGTCCTAAATGGAATCGGGTAAACCATCGATATACCTCTCGATTGCCTTATCCAACGGGGTAACCATCGTGGGACACAACAAACTAAGCTCCTCAAATCGATCCGTATAAGCACGGTGTTCTCCCTCGACTTGTTTCAAATCGTCAAATTCTCGTTCCAACACTCGAATCTCGTGTCGAGGACAGAACTCTCTCATCATGAGAGCTCGGAGCTCTTCCCAAGTTTGTGCTAGTGCTACTTCGGCACCCCTATCACGCATCACTCCGTTCCACCATGTAAGAGCTCGCTTCTCGAACACACTTGAAGCAAACTCAACTTTGCGCGCATTCGGACATTGCACATGTCTGAATGTGCTCTCGATACTCTCAAACCATTGCAGGAGCGCGGTTGCTCCTTGTGACCCAGAAAACTTAAGCGGCTTCGCAGAATTGAAATTCTTGAAATTACACGGTGCATTGTTGTTGTTATTATTGTTATTGTTGTATAACTCGTGGATTTGGGTCACGATGCCTGGAAGTACAGCAGCCATTTGCTGAGAGACAAGGGCCGCGACTTCCTCAGCAGTAAAAGTTTGAGCATCACGTCGAGGAGGCATTGTCTAAAAATGAAACATGGGAAACGAGTGAGGTTGACAATTGGAGGAACAAAAGAGGCAATGAAAACACCGACAAAACACAAGGAAGGCGATCATTCGTTCGTTACCTCGAACAAACAAATGACACGCAGTGACAAATCAAAGTAAATAGGTCATAATAATGTATCACCGAAGACATGCTCGCCTATAAGTGAACACTCACCCCAAGAGTTCCCAGGTAAGAGTGACTGGTCCGATAATGCGGATTTGTACGAACACTCTAGCCTTAGACAGAAAACTCAGGGTACAGGCATTCACTCTTCCAGTTTGCACATGTTCACATTATTTAGACCCAAACTTTGACAGGATTTGGAAAACTCAAAAGGCACTAAACCAAAGATGGATCAAACCAGAAGGGTTCAAAACCATATAACAAAGGGTTCAAAACCTCATAACAGAAGGTTCAAAACCTAGTAATCAATCATCCAAGGATAGATGATTAATTTTCAAAGCGGATTCGTTATTGTGTTCTCGTTGTGGTTATCACCTAAGGATAGGTGACGGTATTGTTTTAGAATCTAAACACAAGTAAACTTGTGTTGGGGTCCTAGAAAGTTATAGTCTAGGTCAAAGCAATGCTAATAACCTAATTCCCTATAACCATTGGCTCTGATACCAACTCTTCTGTCACACCTCGGCCGCGTTAAAACAATAAACCGCGGCGGAAACGCCGGGGAGTGAGGCGACAGAATTATTGTTCCACAACCATGGTAGTTAAAAGTTTTGTTTTATTGAAATATTAGGAAATGTTCATTGTCATTAAACCAAACAAACAAACTACATATTGTTTATAATTGTTTTTAAGTCACTAAGGCCTTGTCCAGATCCTAAGTGAACTCGCTTCCTAGCAAGCAACATCAAGCAATACCACCTGAAACATATGTAAAAATAAAGTCAGCAAAGAAATGCTGGCGAGTACATAGGTTTTATGGGAGTATCGGATTCATGGCTCGTTTATATGTTGCAGTATCTCGTTAGACTACAAGAGTTAAAATACAAACCTCGTTTTGAAAAGTGTATTGCAACATAAATAACCAACACAAATCTAATTGGTTATAATTTATAAAATCTCGTAGCCATGACTCTTAACTCAAAAATATTTGTTTTAGTATAACAACTTATAAACATCTCGTAAAAACTCGTTAATAAAACTCGTATGGTTTATATCGTTTCGAAAACCTCGTTGTGTGACATCGTTTCAAAATCGTTTCCACAGTGAACTAAATAATGACACGCAATGTAACATGATAGAAGCACTTATATATAAGATGTACCAGCGGCGTATCTACCATGATGCTATCATACTACACCCGTCCCATTATCTAATCACTACCCAAAACCAATCGTTTAATTCGTTTAACTCGTTTCAAATCGTGTATCTCGTTTCAAATAGTTTAACTCGTCCCAAAATCGTATTCGTTTTAATAGTGAAACTACTTTTTGGTCGTCTCGTTAACAACATTCAAACCTTCGTGACTCGTCTACTCGTTTCTCGTTTCGTATTAACAAACCACCAAAGGGTAAGTTAACAATCATCAGGTTCGGTCGTTACCTACATAACCCCCCACACATAACCATGGGTGTAGTCTGATAACGGGATTTGTCAGATCCTATGGTACCATAACCTAATACTGGTCGGCTCGGCCAAAGCTAATGAATGTCATTCGTTATGTAATCACAACCAACAAGTCTTGTTCACCTTATTGAAATCGTTATTAGTTTAGTATAAACCATCGTTTTTGAAATTATTGTTTAAACCTTGAAATTCGTTTTGTACATATGAATCACCCCAAAACAATTGAAAACAATAAAAGAGGGGAACTATGTACTCACTTGGGATTGCTAATTAGTCTTGAGAATAAGACCAATTTAAGCTCCAAGGGTCACGGAATCAACCGGCACCTAGTATAGTAACTATGTTAATAAATCGGCTCCTAAATCGGGAGATAGGATAGAATGAGGTTCTATAAATCAAATGAGTAATTGAACTCATATGGTATGATTTAATAGTCCCAACATTCTGATTAGAAAGCATACCTAAGTGCTTTTGACCCGTTTCGACACATTATGGTAACATGAGTCACTATAAGGCGTCATTAGCGTAAAACTATGTTCGGATGGTTAACTATGTGCTATGCCAAGTCTTACATGCCCAATTATCCCTAAACATGTTACTAAATCATATTACTTGTCAAAAATATGTTCACATAGGCAAGATACGGATTTTAGCTTCAAAAGGGCATTTTGGTCATTTCCTATGGGCATACAAGCTAACTAGCAAATGACTAACCAATCCTACGTGATCATAAGGTATAACCTCAGTGGTTATTACCTATGTAACCATGATCACTAAGTGTGCTTGGTCGGATCCTAAAGATCGACCAAACGGGTCGGGTTCGAAAGTGTAAGCGGTTGTTTAGACCGCTTATCTTACGACCCTAAACAAGCACAAACTAATAGTGTCGAGTTAAACATGTCAAAACATGTCTAACCTACTGATTTGGTATCAAAACAAAGTGTTTTGATACCCTAAAGTAGTTCCGAGGCAAAATGCGTGCTAAAACGCATTTTGACCGAAACTTTGACTCGACACTACAACTAGCTAACGTGGTAATCAGCAGCTATAACCGCGAAGGATTATAACTATCGTGATTACAATCACGTTTCAAAGTTCAATTGAACTTTGACTTGACCAATTGATGGTCAAAACCGAAAGTCAAACTGTTGGCCAAACGTTTGACTTTCTGCACTACATAAGGAAAAAGCAATAGAAAGATATGAAAGAATGCTCACTAAGGGTCCTTGCTATCTTTTCAACAAGAAGACAAAGTCCCAATGCTTGAGAGAGCTCCCAAGTCAGATGTAGAGGAGAAGAAATGAGAATGAGCAAAGAACAAGTGAATGGAGTGGCCTATTTATACTTGTTGGTGATCAACAAGATCATGACAAGTGGTTTGTTTAGCCATTAAGCAATGAATCACAACCATACAAGTGTTAGGAGCAGGTGCAAAGCCTTGGAGAGGTGGTAACTTGGCTACCACACAAAGAAATTGCAAGATTGGCCCCTGAATTTACAAACTGATGCTGAAAACAAACTTTCTGCCCAGATGTGATCGTCGCGTAGCGCGACGGCATAGGCAGGAGGTGGTCGCGCTACGCTACCATGTGTCAGATTCAGCAAAGTTTCAAAAAATGACAGAAATGGTCCCTGCACGTGTTTAAGCTTGTTTTCGACGTTTTTAACCTCCGTTAAGCCATTTTTAAGGCTCCACAAGGTCGTTAAAGTGTAGGGGACCTGAAATATGCTCGGAACACTCTCGGATGTCTGCTCGTTTGGTCGTACGGTCGCGTTGTTCGTTAAATTACGACAGAAGTCGTAACGAACGCAAAAACGATCCAAATTAAGCGATGAATGGAATTTTTGCATGCCGATCACTAAAATAAAAATATTTTAGTGTGTACAAAAATTTTGGATGTCCAGATGTGTCCAGAACGTAAGATATGCGCGAAAATGCAAACTTACGTCGTTTTTGACACTTTTAGTCCCTGTAAGATCATGTAAGCATGTTTTCGCACACCGAACCTATCAAAGCTTATTTCTAAGCCATTTTTAGGTTATATATGGTATGTTTAACTTATGATCAAGTTCCGGACTGTTCGTTACCTTACGAATCGGCAGACTTTTGTAAGTTGACGCAAATAGTCCCTGAGAGCGAATAAACTTGTTTTTGCCATACCAATGCCTTTAAAACTTATTTCTAAGTTATATAAAGGTTATTTAAGGTATGTTAAGTCTATGATGATGTTCCGGAGTGTTTGTCGCGTTTAACTGATTGCGTTCACGCACCAGTTTGCGTATAACTTTCCAGAAAGCGATTTAAAGCTTGAAATCGAATCGGATCGAATTGTAAAATCATCAAACACATAAAACACATATAATAACACCAAAACACATTGATTTATTGATAACTAACATTGTTTTGCATTGTTTATCGATTAAAGAGCACAGTTGTCACAATCACCTCCCTGTTGATTTGGAATTTCATCCCGAAATTCTGTAGTAGCTTCAGCCTCAGTAGTAGTTGCATTGTTCTGAAATAACTAGGGATATTTGAGTTCCATTTGGTCTTCTCGTTCCCAGGTATACTCTGGGCCACGACGGGAGTTCCAACGAACTCGTACAAGAGGTATTCTAGTGTTCTTGAGGACCTTAACATCCCGGTCCGTGATTTCAACAGGTTCCTCGACGAAATGTAACTGTTCGTCGATAGTGAGTTCCTTCAAAGGAACTATGAGGGTCTCATCTGACAGACACTTCTTCAGATTCGACACGTGGAAAACGTTGTGAACTGCACTGTGTTCTGCTGGTAGGTTTAGTTGGTAGGCCACTTTGCCTATTTTTTCTATGATTTCAAACGGTCCAACATACCATGGATTGAGCTTGCCTCGTTTACCAAAACAAACCACACCCTTCCAGGGTGAGACTTTGAGTAGCACTCGATCCCCAACTTGGAACTCGAGCGGTTTTCTGCGTTTATCAGCGTAGCTTTTCTGACGGTTAGGAGCTGCCGCGCTGCGTTGTCGTATCTGTGCAATCCGTTCAGTAGCATCAACTACCATTTCTGGACCTGTGATCTGACTATCACCCACCTCTGCCCAACAAAGAGGTGATCGACATTTACGTCCGTATAATGCCTCGAATGGAGTGGCTTGAATGCTGGTGTGGTAACTGTTGTTGTACGAGAACTCCACTAACGGGAGATGTTTTTCCCAGCTATTGCCAAAATCGATAACACACGCCCGAAGCATGTCTTCTAGAGTCTGGATAGTGCGCTTAGACTGCCCATCCGTCTGAGGGTGGTAAGCTGTGCTCATGTCTAACCGGGAGCCAAAAGATTTGTGCATTGCTTGCCATAGTTCTGAGGTAAATCGTGCATCACGATCTGAGATAATAGAGGTTGGCACTCCATGCCTCAAAACAACTTCTTTCAAGTAAATGTCTGCCAATGTAGAGAACTTGTCAGTTTCCTTGATAGCCAAGAAGTGAGCAGACTTTGTGAGTCGATCCACGATCACCCAAATAGTATCGTTCCCACGCTGGGATCTAGGCAGGCCAGTAACAAAATCCATGGAAATTTCTTCCCATTTCCATTATGGTATCTTTGGTTGCTGAAGTAGGCCTGAGAATGTTAAGAAGGCTAGGAAAGATCTAGATGAATGCCAGAGTGATATGGATCGGGATCCGACTAATGGAAGCATTCTCGCAAAACATAGCACACTTCTTCAAAGATACAAGGTTGCTATTCATGATGAAGCAATGTTCTTACAACAGAAATCGAAAGTTGATTGGCTGAATCTGGGAGACACGAATACGAAATATTTTCATAACGTTGTCAAAGCTAAGAATCATCGTAGTCGTATTCTCTCAATACGTGATTCGAGTGGCATCTTACATGAGGGGGGGGGGGGCAGCGGCCCAAGCTTTCGTTGACCATTTTGCTAATTTTTTTGGGAATGTTGGCCAAGTGGTCCTGAGTCCTAATATGGATCTTTTTCGTAATAAGCTTTCGGCAGTTAAAGCTAATAATATGATTCGATCAGTAGTGACTGAAGGTGAAATTAAAGAAGCGATGTTCTCCATTGCCGGTAATAAGGCGCCAGGCCCGGATGGATATACCTCTGTTTTCTTTAAGAAGGCGTGGGATACTGTGGGGAAGGATGTCTGTTTAGCAATTCAGAATTTCTTCATGAATGGAAAGCTTCTTAATCAGCTAAACCACACGGTAATTTCGTTAATCCCGAAGGTTAAGACTCCTGAGTCTGTAACAGACTATAGGCCTATTCCTTGCTGTAATACTCTTTATAAGTGTATAAGTAAGATTATCACCACTCGTATTAAAGAGGGCCTTGGAGATATTGTTAATATTAATCAATCTGCTTTCATCCCGGGTAGAAAAATCTCAGATAATATTTTTCTAACTCAAGAGTTAATGCATAATTATCATCTGAATCATGGCCCCCCAAGATGTGCTTTTAAAGTGGATATTCAGAAGGCGTATGATACGGTAGATTGGGGTTTCTTGGAAAATATTCTTCACGGGTTTGGTTTCCACCAAAAGATGATCAAATGGGTCATGGCGTGTGTCACCTCGACCACGTTTTCTCTGGCGATAAACGGGAATCTACATTGATATTTCAAGGGGAAGCGGGGGTTACGACAAGGGGACCTTATGTCTCCTTATCTTTTTACATTGGTAATGGAGGTCCTTACGTTGATCCTGCAAAAGCAAGTTGATATGTCTACTGATTTTCGATTCCATCATAAATGCGAAGAACAGAGGATTATTAACTTTTGTTTTGCAGATGATCTTTTCTTGTTTGCTCGTGGTGATCCTAAATCTACGGCTGTAATTCAAGAATCGTTGAATATGTTCAAGAATATGTCGGGGTTGGTTCCGAGCATGATTAAGAGCACTGCTTTCTTTGGTGGAGTTCCGAATCATGTTAAAATACAAATTCAAACTATTATGCGGTTCGAGGAAGGCGTACTTCTGGTTCGGTATCTCGGCGTCCCTCTTATCTCGTCTCGGTTAATTTATTCGGATTGTAAAAAGCTTGTTGAAAATCTGGAATCGAGAATCACTGATTGGAAAGCTAAAAGTTTGTCTTTTGCCGGTCGTCTTCAACTGGTTAGATCAGTTTTAGCTTCTATGCATGTTTATTGGTCGTCTGTTCTCATCTTGCCTAAAAGAATTATTCACGATCTTGAAGATAGGATGCAAAGGTTTCTATGGGCTCAAGGAAATAACATCAAAGGTAAAGCTAAAGTGAAATGGAGTCGCGTGTGTTTACCTAAGACGGAAGGTGGTTTGGGCATTTGGAGAATCTATGACATGAATAATGCTCTTATGGTAGCGCATATCTGGAGCCTTTTGACTCATAGGGAATCCTTATGGGTCAAATGGGTTCACTCGTATCGTATCAGGGGGAGAAGTTTTTGGGATGTGCCTATTCGGAACAATATTACGTGGGGTTTGTGACAACTCGAACTTTAGATTTACTTTGTGCACGATATGTGATTATAGGAACTTGATCGATTAATTGAAAGTATGATTATTATGCTTGTGTATGTAATGTATTTATGTATGGTTATGACCCGATCGCACAACACACAAGACCCACTCGACCGCACAAGCCCACTTGGGCTTTACATTTGGACGCGGCCCCTTATGGGCAGCCTAAGTGGAGTTCGGCCCACCTACTTTACACGATTAACACAAGGGGTGTTGGTAATTTGCACACACTTTGGCAAATCATCCTCACACAAGAAACCCTAGGCGCTACCCCTCTCTCTCGTTGCTTGGAACCCGACGGCACACACACACTCTTTCTAACCGAAGACTATTGTTCGGATCACCTTTTCTGCCATTAATCGGTTAGTATGTTTGATTGTGTTCATGTATGATTCGTGTGGTATTGCTCGTTTGTTTACCGAATGATATGTTTCGAATGAGTATTGTATGATGATGATATTAGCAATTTTACTCGATAAACCGAGGAGCCTTGTTATCATGGTTGTTTATGATGATTGATTTATAGTGTTTTGTTAAATCGACTCTCATGTATGTTCACGTAAATCGGATTGTACGACATAATCAAGTTAAGTGTAGGTTGTTAATCGGCTGTTATGTTATGCAATTCGGATTGTTAACTTGATTGATTGGTTTGTGAATGGGTTATGTTGTTGATAACCGGATGCATGTTCATGTGAATCGATAAGTTTGTTGTTCATACTTTGTTAGGGTTCATATGGATTTAGGAACGATTTGCACTGTTTGATCGATATCATGCTAAACGATTTGTTGAAATCGTGTTAATTGATAGAATGTTAAGTTTGGAAACTATTGATTGTTGTAACTGATTGCTTAAATCACGGAATTTGTTTACCAATCGCACAAGGCATCTTGTTCGCACAAGATGCCCACACGAACAAGCAGACCAGTCGCACAACTGACCTGGTCGCACAAGCTAGCTGGACCGCATAAGTGTTTGGGTTATTAAGCTGTTGGGCCGAATGACCCAAAACCATCCATCGCACAAGTCTGGCCGATCGTACAAGACCTGTCCAGTCGCACAACGCCGGCTGGATCGCACATGTGTTCAACGATTGGGCCATCGCACATGTGTTCAACGATTGGGCCTCTAAGCCCAATACGAGTCGCACAAGGCCGGTTTATGTTGTCTGGGCCGGAAGGTTATTGGGCTGGACTTGATCGCACAAGTTCACTGGATCGCACAAGTCATTTATGTGTTATATTTGGGCCGCTTATACGTGTTGGGTCAGTTACGTTATTTGGGCCGTATTCTGATGGGTTTAATTATTGGGCCGGGTATGTTTGGGAAACATATGGTGGATCGCACAAGACGATTGGACTTGTGCGAGCCCAATCTTGTATATGATATAACTGTTGAACATGAGGTTGCGTATTTGCCATGATCCGTGTGTGTTTTTCCTATATGCTATCTTATGTGATAATTGTGTGCAATACTTGAGTCAAAACCTGACTTGTGTGGTAACCCTGTTAGGACGTGGTTGACCACCCTTAGTTCAAGAGTCTTTTATTTGTGTATCTGCCGAGCAAACCAAGGTGAGTTCACACTCTTACCAAGGCATGGGATTCCCGGGGTGTTGGGAATGGGATTGATAAGGATAAGATTGAATAGATTCATACGGATATCATTACTAGACTACCATACCATCGTCCTAGGTTGTGCAGGACACGTACGTAAAACCTATGTACACTTATGCTACTCGCTATCCTCGGTTGTGAAGGATACTCACGTAAAACCTGCGTGAACGGATACTCACTACTGCCTCGGTTGTGTTAGGCACTTACGTAAAACCTACGTAAACCCCCACGTACCCTATCCTCGGTTGTGAAGGATACTTACGTAAAACCTGCGTAAACTTGTACGTATTACTGTTCTCGGTTGTGAAGAACACTTATGGTTACGCACAGTCTAGTGGATTAATAACATGGGGAGTCCCCACCAATAGAAACCTATACTGGCCCATTAGAGCCACTTGATACTCATGAACTTACTGTTACGCATTTATTTACTGTGAACTCGCTCAACTAGTTGTTGACTCTCTGCTGCATGCCTTGCAGGACCTTAGGTACTTATGGAGCTTGCACAAGGAGGAGCAGGTCGTTGTGGGCAGATGGATTGTGATTACTATTTAAACACTTATGACATGTTTAAACCTTAATACTTGTGTTGGGATTTACATAATTGCTTCCGCTACATTTACTTATGTTGGTTTTGATAAACACCTTTCGTATTGACGGATAACTTTTACTATTTAATTACATGTTCAATATAATTGGTGGCTTGATCCTGGTCATGTCACGCTCCCAAGCGGCGATACTCCGCAGGGGGAATTTGGGGGTGTGACAGATTGGTATCAGAGCCATTGGTTATAGAGAACTTGGTTTTAATATGGGGAAAACGTTTTTATTAAAACCAGACTATAACCAGAACAGTGCTCTCAACGATCCACAACGACGCTTCGCTCCACGTGCAAGACTCGACATCCTAGGTGATAAGGTTTATGTTTATTGCCTGTGTGCTAGAACTGCTTAGAACTTTGCTCGCATTACGCTTAGATACACATGACTTAATTACATGAGAATACCTACGTGCTTACGCTTTTCTGTCATCGCCCTACTCGCGAACCACTCTCACTTACATTACTTTTACTATGAAGATCATGTCTGGACGAATCAACATGACTCAAGCCCAGCTAGAGGCTCTCGTTCAAGCTCAAGTTGCTGCGGCACTTGCAGCAGCTCAAGCAGGTAGTATACCCTGCAGTATAGACTCATACTAGGATCCTTAGATCCTGCATTAACTCTCGTATTTAACTTCGTCCTATTCATACACAATAGGTCAACACGCGCAGCAACCTGTCTGCACTTTCAAGAACTTCATGGACTGTCGTCCAAGTACCTTTAGTGGCACTGAAGGAGCAGTTGGACTCCTCCACTGGTTTGAGAAGCTCGAGTCTGTGTTCGAGATGTGTGAATGCCCTGAGGCTCGCAGGGTGAAATACGCCACTGGCACGCTAGAAGGAATAGCACTAACTTGGTGGAACGCCCAAGTTCAGATCTTAGGGTTGGCAGCTGCTAACGCCACACCCTTGAATGATTTCAAGGAACTGATCAAGAGGGAGTATTGTACTCAGGAAGACATCCATAAGCTGGAGGATGAGTTTTACCATCTGAAGATGACTGGATCAGAGATTGAAGCTTACACCAAAAGGTCAAACGAACTGGCCGTGCTGTGTCCAACTATGGTGGACCCTCCAATTAAGCGCATTGAGTTGTACCTCAAAGGGCTGGCGCCAGAGATCCAGAGCCACGTTACTTCGGCTAATCTTGATAACATCCAGGATATTCAACGCCTCGCTCACCGCATCACAGATCAGGCAGTGGATCAGAACAAACTGCCTAAACGTATCAGCGCGACTGCTACCGCCACTACTTCAGCTACTCCTACTACTCCCAGTGACAGCAAGAGAAAATGGGATGGGGATTCCAGCAGGGGATCAGCTTCAGTTCAGTCTCAGGCCCAGCAGCGAAAGACTGACAGTCATCAGAGTCCCAGCCAGCATTCCTCAGGTAGTCACAGACAGGCGGATATCGAGGGAACCTCCCAAAGTGTAACAATTGCAACAGACACCACGGTGGCCAGTGTAACAAGGGTCGCTGTCAAAGATGCCTCAAGATGGGTCACGAGGCTAAGGATTGTAGAAGCCCTCGTCCTGCGAACCAGAACCAGCAGCAGCCACAGGCACAGCAGAATCAGCAACAGGGCAACAAAGTATGTTTTCAGTGTGGGGCAGAAGGCCACTTCAAGAGGCACTGCCCTCAGCTAAACAGGAACCAGAACAACAACCATAACAATCAGGGCAATGGCAATAACCACAACAACGGGGGAAACAACAACGGCAACGAGGCAAGGGGTCGTGCATTCGTACTAGGTCGAGGCGACGCAGTGAACGATCCCAACGTAGTTATGGGTAAGTTTCTCCTCGACAATATTTACGTTACTGTTTTGTTTGATTCGGGTGCGGATACAAGCTATATGTCTGTGAAAATGTGTCAACTGCTAAAACGTGCACCAACACTTTTACCCACCAAACATGTAGTAGAGTTAGCTAACGGTAAAAGTCTAGAAGCCACGCACGTAGTTCAGGGTTGTAATCTTATCCTAGCTGGTCAAGCCTTCTCTATCGATCTCATTCCCATAGTATTGGGTAGCTTCGACGTCGTGATTGGGATGGATTGGCTATCCCAACACCAGGCAGAAATCTTATGCAGTGAGAAGATAATTCGCATTCCTCGTTCTGGTCAAGAACCTCTCGAAGTCCAGGGTGACAAGAGTGGTGCTGTAGTTGGCATCATCTCTTTCTTGAAGGCTCAGAAATGCTTACGAAAGGGGCACACTGCCATTCTGGCACTCGTTACAGACGCATCGGTAAAGGAAAAGAAATTGGAGGATATTCCAATTGTACGCGACTACCCTCAGGTGTTCCCTAAAGACTTACCTGGCTTACCGCCCCACCGTCAGGTCGAATTTCAAATCGAGCTCGCTCCAGGAGCAGCACCCATAGCTCGCGCACCATATCGTCTAGCTCCATCAGAATTGGAAGAATTGTCAAAGCAGCTACAAGAGCTCTTGGAAAAGGGCTTCATTCGTCCAAGCTCTTCGCCTTGGGGAGCTCCAGTACTTTTCATGAAAAAGAAAGACGGTACGTTCAGAATGTGCATAGACTACCGTGAACTGAACAAGGTGACGGTGAAGAACCGTTATCCTCTTCCACGCATAGACGACTTATTCGACCAGTTGCAAGGGTCGTGTTACTACTCCAAGATAGACTTACGGTCAGGGTATCATCAGCTGAGAGTCCGGGATGAGGACGTCTCCAAAACAGCATTCAGAACTCGCTACGGCCACTACGAGTTTCTTGTCATGCCGTTCGGGTTAACGAACGCGCCTGCTGTATTTATGGACCTTATGAACAGGGTGTGCAAACCCTATCTTGACAAGTTCGTCATAGTATTCATCGACGACATTCTGATCTACTCCAAGAGTCAGGAGGAGCACGAACAGCACCAACGCCTTAATTTGGAACTCCTACGGAAGGAACAGCTGTACGCTAAGTTTTCGAAATGCGACTTCTGGCTTCGTGAAGTCCACTTTCTAGGCCACGTAGTGAACAAGGATGGGATCCATGTCGATCCATCCAAGGTAGACTCGATCAGAAACTGGCCTGCACCACGTACGCCAACGGAAATACGCCAATTCTTGGGCTTGGCGGGTTACTACAGACGGTTTATCAAAGACTTCTCCAAGATCGCGCAACCACTTACACTACTGACACAGAAGGGTGTCACCTACCGTTGGGGCAACACGCAGGAAACTGCTTTTCAGTACTTAAAGGATAGACTTTGCAGTGCACCTATCCTCTCTTTGCCAGAGGGCACAGACGATTTCGTAGTATATTGTGATGCATCCATCCAGGGTCTTGGGTGTGTATTGATGCAGCGGGACAAGGTTATTGCTTACGCTTCGCGCCAACTTAAGGTTCATGAACGGAACTACACGACGCACGATTTAGAGCTGGGAGCTGTTGTTTTCGCGCTTAAGATATGGCGACACTACCTGTACGGTACCAGGTGCACGATTTACACCGATCACAGGAGTCTCGAGCATATCCTTAAGCAGAAGGATTTGAACATGCGTCAACGGCGATGGGTTGAATTACTAAACGATTACGAATGCGCTATCAAGTACCATCCAGGCAAGGCCAATGTTGTGGCTGACGCCCTCAGTCGGAAAGACACTTTGCCTCGGCGCGTGCGAGCGCTGCAGCTTACAATTCAGTCTAGCCTTCCTGCACAGATACGGGATGCTCAGGTAGAAGCATTGAAACCAGAAAACGTCAAGGCTGAAGCCCTACGCGGCTCACGACAACGATTAGAACAGAAGGCAGACGGTGCCTACTATGTAACGGGGCGTATTTGGGTCCCACTTTATGGCGGTCTACGCGAACTTGTAATGGATGAAGCTCACAAGTCTCGCTACTCGGTACATCCAGGGTCGGACAAAATGTGCCACGACATCAAAACTACTTATTGGTGGCCTAGCATGAAGGCCCACATCGCTACGTACGTTGGAAAATGCTTGACCTGTGCGAGAGTCAAGGTTGAATACCAGAAACCAGCGGGCCTACTTCAGCAGCCTAAGATACCTCAATGGAAATGGGAAGAAATTTCCATGGATTTTGTTACAGGCCTGCCTAGATCCCAGCGGGGGAATGATACCATATGGGTGATCGTGGATCGACTCACCAAGTCTGCACACTTCCTAGCTATAAAGGAAACGGATAAGTTCTCCACTCTCGCAGACATCTACCTTAAGGAAGTTGTTTCGAGGCACGGAGTGCCCACTTCCATCATTTCGGATCGGGATGCACGATTCACGTCAGAGCTATGGCAAGCGATGCATAAATCTTTCGGCTCACGGTTAGACATGAGCACAGCATATCATCCTCAGACGGATGGGCAGTCTGAGCGAACGATTCAAACACTTGAAGACATGCTTAGGGCATGCGTTATAGACTTCGGCAACGGCTGGGAAAAGCACCTCCCTTTGGTGGAGTTCTCGTATAATAATAGTTATCACACCAGCATACAAGCCGCTCCATTCGAGGCATTGTACGGACGTAAATGCCGGTCACCTCTCTGTTGGGCAGAGGTGGGGGATAGTCAGATTACGGGTCCAGAGATTGTAGTGGACGCCACAGAAAAGATAGCACAAATACGACAACGCATGGCGGCAGCACGCGACCGTCAGAAAGCCTACGCGGACAAGCGTAGAAAGCCATTGGAATTTCAGGTCGGGGACCGGGTTTTACTTAAAGTCTCACCCTGGAAGGGTGTGGTTCGTTTTGGCAAACGGGGCAAACTAAATCCGCGGTACGTCGGACCGTTCGAAATCATAGAGAAGATAGGCAAAGTGGCCTACAAGTTGAACCTACCAGCTGAACTCGGGGCAGTTCATAATGTTTTCCATGTGTCGAACCTAAAGAAGTGCCTATCGGATGAAACCCTCATCATTCCTTTCAAAGAACTCATTATCGACGAGCGGTTGCAGTTCGTCGAGGAACCAGTTGAAATCACGGACCGGGATGTGAAGGTCCTCAAAAACAAGAGAATCCCTCTTGTTCGAGTTCGTTGGAACTCCAAACGTGGTCCAGAGTACACCTGGGATCGCGAAGACAGGATGACAGAAAAGTACCCCCAGTTATTCGGAACCAATGCAACCACTGCTGAGGCCGAAGCTACTACTTCGGAATTTCGGGACGAAATTCCAGATCAACGGGGGAAGGATGTGACACCCCAGGAAAACCAGTGAACGATTGAACTTATCTAGCTTCCTCAGTGAGTGCATACCAAATTTCGGGACGAAATTTCTATTTAGTTGGGGATAATGTGACAACTCGAACTTTAGATTTACTTTGTGCACGATATGTGATTATAGGAACTTGATCGATTAATTGAAAGTATGATTATTATGCTTGTGTATGTAATGTATTTATGTATGGTTATGACCCGATCGCACAACACACAAGACCCACTCGACCGCACAAGCCCACTTGGGCTTTACATTTGGACGCGGCCCCTTATGGGCAGCCTAATTGGAGTTCGGCCCACCTACTTTACACGATTAACACAAGGGGTGTTGGTAATTTGCACACACTTTGGCAAATCATCCTCACACAAGAAACCCTAGGCGCTACCCCTCTCTCTCGTTGCTTGGAACCCGACGGCACACACACACTCTTTCTAACCGAAGACTATTGTTCGGATCACCTTTTCTGCCATTAATCGGTTAGTATGTTTGATTGTGTTCATGTATGATTCGTGTGGTATTGCTCGTTTGTTTACCGAATGATATGTTTCGAATGAGTATTGTATGATGATGATATTAGCAATTTTACTCGATAAACCGAGGAGCCTTGTTATCATGGTTGTTTATGATGATTGATTTATAGTGTTTTGTTAAATCGACTCTCATGTATGTTCACGTAAATCGGATTGTACGACCTAATCAAGTTAAGTGTAGGTTGTTAATCGGCTGTTATGTTATGCAATTCGGATTGTTAACTTGATTGATTGGTTTGTGAATGGGTTATGTTGTTGATAACCAGATGCATGTTCATGTGAATCGATAAGTTTGTTGTTCATACTTTGTTAGGGTTCATATGGATTTAGGAACGATTTGCACTGTTTGATCGATATCATGCTAAACGATTTGTTGAAATCGTGTTAATTGATAGAATGTTAAGTTTGGAAACTATTGATTGTTGTAACTGATTGCTTAAATCACGGAATTTGTTTACCAATCGCACAAGGCATCTTGTTCGCACAAGATGCCCACACGAACAAGCAGACCAGTCGCACAACTGACCTGGTCGCACAAGCTAGCTGGACCGCACAAGTGTTTGGGTTATTAAGCTGTTGGGCCGAATGACCCAAAACCATCCATCGCACAAGTCTGGCCGATCGTACAAGACCTGTCCAGTCGCACAACGCCGGCTGGATCGCACATGTGTTCAACGATTGGGCCATCGCACATGTGTTCAACGATTGGGCCTCTAAGCCCAATACGAGTCGCACAAGGCCGGTTTATGTTGTCTGGGTCGGAAGGTTATTGGGCTGGACTTGATCGCACAAGTTCACTGGATCGCACAAGTCATTTATGTGTTATATTTGGGCCGCTTATACGTGTTGGGTCAGTTACGTTATTTGGGCCGTATTCTGATGGGTTTAATTATTGGGCCGGGTATGTTTGGGAAACATATGGTGGATCGCACAAGACGATTGGACTTTTTTTTGGGTAAAGGGTTACCCCGGTGATTCTATTAAAATGCAACCGCAATTAAGTACAAGTAGTGAGGATGTGTTCCACACTAGTTCATATACAGGACATGCCCCATATATGTAAAACAAAACAAAACCAACAACCTATAAAATCCCATGTCCTAGTCTACTATACATCATGACTCGACATCTAGTAGACAATCAATGCAAAACACAAACTCCAAAACTCAACCACCATCATCAAAAATAAAGTGGCCACAAAACCGCAGCCCCTTCAGACGAAACGCAGACAATCTATCCATTCGAAGGCTTGGAAGAAGAGGTGCTTGCCCCTGCTTTCGAAGAAAAAGGGTGAGTACCCGATGTCATGAATGCACTAGTTTCGTTGTAGACTTCTTCAACCTCCTCCTCATCTGAATCTTGCTGATCATTATGAGCCCCACTACTAGACTGACCCGTATGAAGACTACTATCCCGTAAAACTTCAAAAGAGTTCTTGGATAAAACCTTTGATTGCTGAGCCGATGTATTGTTCCCCCCCTGCGGTTTGGGACCAATCGGCCTGTATTCAAACTTTTGTTTCTGTTTGTTTACGGGAAAACCTACTTTAGCCGCTTTCTTACGAACCACATCTGTAAACCCATCCTTATCAACTACCGGCTGTTTCCTTTGCTGCCTATTATTTCCTTGTTGTTGCTTCGGAATGTTAACCGGCTCCTTTGGAACCCTCCTAGGTTGCCTCGGGCATGTATCATCCGAATGCCCAAACACTTTGCAATGAACACACCTAGGAGGACTCCATTCATACTCCACATAAAGTTTTAGCTTGACAAAACCTTCACCTTCAAGGTCAGGAACCGCTATGACTATCTCCTCCTTAAAATCATTATCGGCCGAGATTTCTACTAACGCTCTAGCATAACTACTCCTTCCCCAAGTATCCAAGCACATGGACGAGGTATACGAATCCAACATCTTCGGATCACCAATAGCCGAAGCTATCATACTCAACCCATCCTCCGTATACGCAGCAATCGGAACATCATGGATTTTAACCCACAATTGCAACTTCTTGACCTCCTTTTTCTCTAATTTTGAAGTGGCTGACCAAATATTAAGAAAAAAAGGCTGACCCCGAATAATCCATGGCCCATCTTTCAGCACATTCATCATCCCGTCTTTATCCGCAAACTTGAAAAAGAAGTATCCATTAGCATTCATCATGGATTTTTGCACTCCATACTTCTTCCAATTTGTCCGCACAAAATAATCCACCACCGGGTACGCAACTCGGTCCCCTAGAAAATAACCAAACAGAGTATTTGCTAGCTTCTCTTGCACTACTCTAACAGAGTCCCGAGGCAGCACCACATCACAACCCTCATGCACATCAGTACTTGCAAGAAACCTGAAGTTTACTTTAGCTGAATTGGCTGCACAAACTGAATCTGCATAAGACATCTGCTTAGGACTTCGGTTCCCCTGGTTGGCTGCACAAACTGAATCTGCACACCCTTGCAATATATCCGAAGTATGATGTGAACTACCAGACGATTTTTCCACACCTTGATCGACCATCGACTTTAGTTTCTCCAAACCTGACCATGGCGTGTATCCCTTACCCGGGGAATCCCAGAAATTCGCTTCCAGATTTCCTAGTCGGATAGGAGCCGAAACTTTCTGGTCACTTTGTGTTGCACTTGTTACACCACTCTTTGGGTTCCCATCAGCATCAAGAAAACGTGCAGCAATTTCAGCAAACGACAAAGACGGCTTCCCATTAGTAGCCTGTTGATTTCCACCCGAGCCACTTAGATCATCCATCAAGTATTCAGCAGTTGGCAAATTGAAAACCCTAGTTGCCGTCAACAAGTATTCAGCAGACAAGGAAATCCGGCTGAAACAAATCAGCGTTGATAAACCCTAGCCGGAACCAACAAGCAATCGATCAAAACCCTAGCCGCCGTCAAGGTTAGAATCGATCAAAAAACCAACCAGAATCCAATCTAAGCCGCCGCAAACCCTAATCGAAAGACAGATTAGAATGATACCGCCGGCAAACCCTAATCCAATTCACACAGAACCGAAAAAGAGAAAAACAGGACCCTAATGCACGAACTTAATCTGATTTCAAACGATTAGAGCCTAAAGAAACAAGTATTGAATCCGTAGACAATAACCAGGATCAATCGAGACCAAGGGATTATTGAAAACGATTAGGGTTGCAAGAAATCTCCAAGGTCGCCCAAGATCGCCCAAGACGATTGGACTTGTGCGAGCCCAATCTTGTATATGATATAACTGTTGAACATGAGGTTGCGTATTTGCCATGATCCGTGTGTGTTTTTCCTATATGCTATCTTATGTGATAATTGTGTGCAATACTTGAGTCAAAACCTGACTTGTGTGGTAACCCTGTTAGGACGTGGTTGACCACCCTTAGTTCAAGAGTCTTTTATTTGTGTATCTGCCGAGCAAACCAAGGTGAGTTCACACTCTTACCAAGGCATGGGATTCCCGGGGTGTTGGGAATGGGATTGATAAGGATAAGATTGAATAGATTCATACGGATATCATTACTAGACTACCATACCATCGTCCTCGGTTGTGCAGGACACGTACGTAAAACCTATGTACACTTATGCTACTCGCTATCCTCGGTTGTGAAGGATACTCACGTAAAACCTGCGTGAACGGATACTCACTACTGCCTCGGTTGTGTCAGGCACTTACGTAAAACCTACGTAAACCCCCACGTACCCTATCCTCGGTTGTGAAGGATACTTACGTAAAACCTGCGTAAACTTGTACGTATTACTGTTCTCGGTTGTGAAGAACACTTATGGTTACGCACAGTCTAGTGGATTAACAACATGGGGAGTCCCCACCAATAGAAACCTATACTGACCCATTAGAGCCACTTGATACTCATGAACTTACTGTTACGCATTTACTTACTGTGAACTCGCTCAACTAGTTGTTGACTCTCTGCTGCATGCCTTGCAGGACCTTAGGTACTTATGGAGCTTGCACAAGGAGGAGCAGGTCGTTGTGGGCAGATGGATTGTGATTACTATTTAAACACTTATGACATGTTTAAACCTTAATACTTGTGTTGGGATTTACATAATTGCTTCCGCTACATTTACTTATGTTGGTTTTGATAAACACCTTTCGTATTGACGGATAACTTTTACTATTTAATTACATGTTCAATATAATTGGTGGCTTGATCCTGGTCATGTCACGCTCCCAAGCGGCGATACTCCGCAGGGGGAATTTGGGGGTGTGACAGGGTTGGCGTAAGATTCTCCAATTAAGGTCGATCATTCGCCAACACATCTGGATTAAATTGGGTGATGGCGCTAATACGCAAGTCTGGTTTGATAAATGGGATGCCGTATGTCCATTGATCCGATACATTACTCCGAGAATGATAACAAATGCAGGTCTTGAGATGGGGGCTACGGTTGCGGATATGCTTCATAACGGGGGGTGGGCTTGGCCGAATTCTTGGGTAGCTAGAGTTCCGGCTTTACAACAACTCGAGAATGTCACGTTAATCCCACAAGTCCAAGATAGGGCTATGTGGCGATCTAGAAGTGGTGAAGATATGGTGTATAGCACGTTTGGGGTGTGGAATGATATTCGTGAAATCCAAAATCCGATTGATTGGGATCGTATAGTCTGGTTTCCACAGGCTATTCCGCGGCATTCGTTTCTTATGTGGCTTATCGTTTGCAAAAAACTTAAAACACAGGATATCATGTGCAACTGGCGGGCATCGTGTAATGCAAATTATAATTTATTGTGTTGCTCCTTATGTACTTTGGGGCCGGACTCTCATGATCACTTGTTTTTTGAGTGTGACTTTGCCTCTCAAGTATGGTATGGGGTTCGTGACAAAGTGGGTATGCAATTGATCGGGAAGAGATGGGACGATATCATGGAGTACCTAAGACAACATGCGGCTTCAAAACATGCTTCTCACATTATTGGTAAACTAGTGGTGGCGGCTTCGGCTTACTTTGTTTGGCAAGAACGTAACAACAGATTGTTCTCGGCTAACAAAAGGAATGTGGCTCAAATTATTGAGGTGGTCCTGATGACGGTTAGAATGAAACTACATACAATGAAGTTTCGAAGAACGAATAGCATTAACCAGATCTTAAGCGAGTGGAGTCTTCCTCGTGAGGTGCTATTAGACCAAGATGATTTTGGCTGAGTTTGATCTCGTGTGTCCGTAGCCATGTGTGGTTACTTGTTTCTCGAGTTTTCGTTGTTTTGATCTATTGTTTGCAGTTAATTGCGTGTTTATTTGTATAACTCTAGTAATGGCATGTCATTCTAGAGAACTGGGGCGATACATTATCCCTCACTTGTTTTAATTTTGTGGAATAAAATTTAACCGGGGTAACCCTTTACCCAAAAAAAAGTAGGCCTGATGGCTTCTGGTATTCGACTTTGACTCTCGCACAAGTCAAACACTTGCTGACGTAAGTCGCGATGAGGGCTTTCATGCTAGGCCACCAATACGTAGTTCTGAGATCGTGGTACATTTTGTCCGAACCTGGATGTACCGAGTAGCGAGACTTGTGTGCTTCATCCATCACAAGTTCTCGTAAACCGCCATATAGTGGGACCCAAATACGCCCCGTCACATAGTAGGCGCCGTCTTCCTTTTGTTCTAATCGCTGCCTTGAGCCGCGTAAGGCTTCAGCCTTGACGTTTCCTAGTTTCAATGCTTCTACCTGAGCGTCTCGTATCTGTGCAGGGAGACTAGACTGAATAGTGAGTTGTAGTGCTCACACGCGTCTTGGCACAGTATCCTTTCGACTGAGAGCGTCAGCCACAACATTGGCTTTGCCTGGATGGTACTTGATAGCGCATTCGTAATCATTAAGTAGCTCGACCCATCGACGTTGCCGCATGTTCAATTCCTTCTGCTTGAAGATATGCTCGAGACTTCTGTGATCAGTGTAGATAGTGCACTTGGTACCGTACAGGTAGTGTCGCCATATCTTAAGCGCGAAAACAACAGCTCCAAGTTCTAAATCATGTGTAGTGTAGTTCCGCTCGTGAACTTTAAGTTGGCACGAAGCGTAAGCAATAACTTTATCCCGTTGCATCAATACACAACCAAGCCCCTGTATCGATGCGTCACAATAGACCACAAAATCGTCTGTGCCCTCTGGCAATGAGAGAATAGGTGCGCTGCATAGTCTGTCCTTTAGGTGTTGAAAAGCGGTTTCTTGAGTATTACCCCAACGGTAGGTGACACCCTTTTGTGTCAGTAGAGTAAGCGGCTGCGCAATCTTTGAGAAGTCTTTGATGAACCGTCTGTAATAACCCGCCAAACCCAAGAATTGGCGTATTTCCGTCGGTGTACGCGGTGCAGGCCAGTTCCTAATCGAGTCTACCTTGGATGGATCAACATGAATCCCATCCTTGTTTACCACATGGCCTAGAAAGTGGACTTCACGAAGCCAGAAGTCGCATTTTGAAAACTTTGCGTACAGTTGTTCCTTTCGAAGAAGTTCCAAGATAAGTCGTAAATGCTGCTTGTGTTCCTCCTGACTCTTAGAGTAGATCAGGATGTCGTCGATGAAGACAATCACAAACTTATCTAGGTAAGGCTTGCACACCATGTTCATAAGATCCATGAAGACTGCCAGTGCGTTTGTTAACCCGAATGGCATGACAAGAAACTCATAGTGGTCGTAGCGAGTTCTGAATGCTGTTTTGGAGACGTCCTCATCCCGGACTCTCAATTGATGGTAGCCTGACCTCAGATCTATCTTTGAGTAGTAGCTTGACCCTTGTAGCTGATCGAATAAATCATCAATACAAGGAAGAGGATAGCGATTCTTCACAGTCACCTTGTTGAGTTCACGGTAATCTATGCACATCCTGAAGGTACCGTCCTTCTTTTTCATGAATAACACTGGAGCTCCCCAAGGCGAAGAGCTAGGACGAATAAAGCCCTTATCCAAGAACTCTTGCAATTGCTTAGACAGTTCTTCCAGTTCGGTTGGAGCTGATCCATACGGTGCGCGAGCTCTAGGTGCTGCTCCAGGATCTAAGTTGATTTGAAATTCGACCTGGCGGTGAGGCGGTAGCCCAGGTAAATCTTCAGGAAACACTTGGGGAAAATCACGTACAACTGGGATATCCTCTAATCTCTTCTCTTTCGTTGATGCATCTGTAACAAGTGCTAGAATGGCAGTGTGACCCTTTCGTAAACATTTCTGAGCCTTCAAAAAGGAGATGATGCCAACCACGGCACCACTCTTGTCGCCTTGAACTTCGAGAGGTTCTTTTCCAGAACGGGGAATACGAACAATCTTCTCCTTGCATAAGATCTCTGCTTGCTGTTGGGACAACCAATCCATCCCAATAACGATGTCGAAACTACCCAGAACTATAGGAATGAGATCGATGGAGAAAGTCTGACCAGCTAAGACGATGTTACAACCCCTGACTACGTGTGTGGCCTCTAAACTTTTGCCGTTGCCTAACTCTACGACATGTTTGGTGTTTAAGGGTGTTGGTGTATGTTTTAACATTTGACTAACTGTTAGAGACACATAACTGGTATCCGCACCCGAATCAAACAATACAGAAACATAAAAGTCGTCGAGAAGAAACTTACCCATAACCACGTTAGGATCATTTCTTGCATCACCCTACCCCAGCACGAACACGCGACCCCTAGCATCATTGCCGTTATTGTTTCCCCCGTTGTTGTTGTTGCCATTGCCCTGATTGTTGTTATTGTTGTTGTTCTGGTTCTGGTTTAACTGGGGGCAGTCACGTTTGAAGTGGCCTTCAGCACCACATTGATAGCATCCTCTGTTGCCTCGCTGCTGTTGTTGCTGCGGGTTTCGTGGAGCAGGTGGTTGTTGTTGCTGATTCTGGTTCGCAGGTCGTGAGCTTCTGCAATCTTTAGCCTCATGACCCATCTTGAGGCACCGCTGACAACGACCCTTGTTGCACTGGCCGTTGTGGTGCTTCTTGCAAGTATTGCACCTTGGAAGGTTTCCTCGATATCCACCCTGTCTTTGATTACCCGAAGCTTGCTGACCAGGGCTCTGGTAGTTATCAGTCTTGCGCTGCTGAACCTGAGACTGAGTTGTAGCTGAACCTTTGCTGGAATCCCGTCCCATTTCCGTTTGTTATCACTGAGAGTAGCGGAAGTAGTAGCATCGGTAGCACTGATACGTTTAGGCAGCCTGTTTTGTTTCACTGCCTGATCTGTGAGGCGATGAGCAAGACGTTGAATATCCTGGATATTATTAAGGTTGGCTGATGTTACGTGGCTTTGAATTTCTGGTGCCAGCCCTTTGAGATACAACTTTATACGCCTGATAGGAGGGTCCACCATAGATGGACACAGAACAGCCAGTTCGTTTGAACTTTTAGTATATGCCTCAATTTCCGACCCAGTCATCTTCAAATGAAAGAACTCCACCTCTAACTTGTGGATGTCGTCACGTGTGCAGTATTACCGTTTAATCAGCTCTTTGAAATTATTCCAAGGGGTGGCATTAGCAGCTGCCAACCCTAAAAGTTGAACTTGCGCATTCCACCAAGTCAGCACGATTCCTTCTAGAGTACCAGTGGCGTACTTCACCCTGCGAGCCTCAGGGCATTCACACATCTCAAACACCGACTCGAGCTTTTTAAACCAATGGAGGAGTCCAACTGCTCCCTCCGTGCCACTGAATGTGCTAGGGCGACGGTCCATGAAATTCTTGAAAGTGCAAACAGGTGGCTGAGCGTGCTGACCTGTTGTGTATATAAGAACAGGACAAGGTTAAACACAAGAGTTGGTTTAGGAGTGTAGGATCTAAAGATCCTAGTGTGAGTTACGACTGCAGGGTATACCTCCTGCTTGTGCGGCTGCAAGTGCCGCAGCAACTTGTTCGTTAATGAGAGCCGTCATCTGGGCTTGTGTCAAGTTAATGCACCCAACGATGATCTTCATAGCAAAGGTAACATAAGTGAGAGAGCGTTCGAGAATAGTGCGATGACAGAAGAGAGTAAGCACACAAGTGTTCTCAAGCAATAATGAATAGTAGGCAATGTAATCTAAGCATACCACGAGCAAACTTCTATGTAATTCTAGCAAGTAGGTAAAGTAAACATGAACAGTAGTACCTAGTATGTTGAGTCTTGCACGTGGAGCGAAGCGTCGTTGTGGATCGTTGAGCGCTGTACTGGTTATAGTCTGGTTTTAATAAAAACGTTTTCCCCATATTAAAAACCAAGTTCTCTATAACCAATGGCTCTGATACCAATCTGTCACACGCCCAAAATCCACTCGCTGAGTATCACCGCTTGGAGGCGTGACATGACCAGGATCAAGCCACCAATCATATTGAACATGTAAGTAATAAGTAAGAGTAAATGTAATTCAACCAAACCAATACGAAAGGTGTTCAAAAACATAAGTGCAATATCAATGTTTAGCGGAAGCATAAAAATAAACCCAACATAAGTATGAATATGTGATGTCAAAATGTTTAATCAAAGCATTCACGATCCTTGTCCACAACGACCGCGCCTCCCCGTGCAAGCTCCATGTATACCTAACGACCTGCAAGGCATGTAACAGAGAGTCAACAACTAGTTGAGCGAGTTCACAGTGGGTTGTTTAGTAATAGTGTTCATTTCGTAAAACGTTTGTTTGTTTAGTAACCCATGTATCGTTTATAATTACATCGCGGCCCTCCAGGCATGTTTGCGAAGATTAGTGGGGGTTTCCTACGTATTGTAGACTAGTTTTATTTGTATCGCGACCCCCAGGCATGTGTGCGAAGTTTAGTATCAGTATCGCGGCCATTCCAGGCATGTGTGCGAAGATCGGTATCAGTATCGCGGCCATTACAGGCATGTGTGCGAAGAGTAGTATTTGTATCGCGGCCATTACAGGCATGTGTGCGAAGAGGAGTGTCAGTATCGCGGCCATTACAGGCATGTGTGCGAAGAGTAGTGGGGGCTTCCCCATGTATCACTAGTCTAGCAGTATCAATAAGTGACCTTTCCCAAATGAGGTCAGTAGTACGTAATTCCCATAACCATGTAAGTACAATCAATCCCATTCCCTACCCCGGGATTCCCATGCCTTAATAAGAGTGTGAACTCACCTTGGTTTGCTCGGTTTGTTATTGTGCTTCTAGTGTAAATTATTGGTTAGGTCCGTTACACACGACCTAAGGTATATTGCACATAAACTCAATGTAAGTGTTTACGTTCAAATAAGGTTTACAATTCCTTGGTGTTCAAACAACTGTGTTCCGTGTGATAATTGTTTATAGATTGACATGACATAGTTTGCACATACATACAGTAACATACAGTAACATAAAGTAAGGGCAGGGTAAGTGTTTTTCATTCAACATTTAACCTGATTCAAGCTCTGAATGTTATTAAACTTGGACCTTTGTGACATTACACGTTAAACTCTGACCTTATGAACCAAACAACAAACTCAGACCTTACAAGCATCAACAAACTCGGACCTGTCAAGCATTAACAAAACTCGGACCATATTGCACAATAAAAAAAAAACTCGGACCATATTGCACAATAAAAAAAAAACTCGGACCATACATCCCTACAAAACTCGGACCAATCCACCACCAATAAAAGTCGGACCGAACACCCCCTTATAAAAGTCGGACCAAACACCCCCTTATAAAAGTCGGACCAAACACCCCCTTATAAAAGTCGGACCATGTATCTCCTACAAAAGTCGGACCTTTCATCATCATAAAGTTCGGACCATGCATCATCCTAAAACTTGGATTTTGTGACTTCACAAAACCCTGACACAAATCTTCGGAAAAACAATCATGCAAAATATTCAAAACTAAATCACAGTTTTCAATGGAACAGTTACAGGTTACGATCAAAACCCTAGTTTTCATTCTTTAGCAAAAGCTGTAACCTAATCAACAATCAACCAATTCTAACATATCAGGCATCCTATTGTCAAGCATTTGATTACACAACTATTCACAAACCATTTCACAATAATCAGGATGATCAATAAACACAGAAACTTTGTTTGGAGAACTAGGGTTTGCATGAATCAAATAACCAATGATTAACAACAAATAATCATTAAACGTTTACCTTAGATTGATTCTAGATGGATTGGGAAATCAAGATTGATGCGAGAGAACTTGTGTAGCCAAGAATGATGAGAGCAATGGTTGTAGAGAGAATGATTTGAACTGCTGTATGATTGGAATTGGTGAGAATGATTAGGGTTGAGAGGTTTTGTTTTATTTTCATTATTAACACTAAACACCCCTAAGTATCATCCTTTACACAAAACACACACACCACATATAATTTACAGTTTCATCACCAAGTTCATGTATTTGTCAAATCATTCGTAAAATAACACATAATTCCAACAATGCTAAATGATTGCATGACAAAATTAACTACGCTAGGTTAAGGCATTAACCTGAAGTTACGGGTTGTCACACAAAGTCTCGCCTTGGAAGGGTGTAGTTCGTTTTGGCAAACGAGGCAAGCTCAATCCGCGGTATGTGGGACCGTTTGAAATCATAGAAAGAATATGCAAGGTGGCCTACAAACTGAACTTACCAGCAGAACTCGGGGGAGTTCACAACGTTTCCGCGTGTCGAATCTGAAGAAGTGTCTGTCAGATGAGACCCTCATAGTTCCTTTGAAAGAGCTCACTATCGACGAACAGTTGCATTTCGTCGAAGAACCAGTTGAAATCACGGATCGGGATGTTAAGTTCCTCAAGCACACCAGAATACCTCTTGTTCGAGTTCGTTGGAACTCCCGTCGTGGCCCGGAGTTTACCTGGGAACGAGAAGACCAAATGAAACTTAAATATCCCCAGTTATTCAAGAACAATGCAACTACTACTTAGGCTGAAGCTACCACAAAATTTCGGGACGAAATTCCAAATCAACGGGGGGGTGATGTGACACCCCAGGAAAACCAGTAAATGATACAACTTAACTAGCTTCCTCAATAACCGCATGCTAAATTTCAGGACGAAATTTCTTTCAAGCTGGGGATAATGTGACAACTCGAGTTTCCAAGATTCTACTTCCGCCTTAAGTGCACGTTAACTGTTTAGTTGTTTGATTGTTGCTTTGTAACTGTACGTTGGATTATATATTGAGAAGTTGTTTGATATGATTACTCCTGTAATGTGATTAAGGTGTTTACATGAATGCTGTTTGAAAACTTAAATTACTTAAACCTTGGAAAGGCCCGACGAAACAAAGTGTTCCGCCATAACCAATATCGACGAAACAGAGTCTGGTTCGTCACCTCCTTCTCGACGAAACAAAGTGTTTCGTCATCCTTGTCACGACGAAACGGGCGTTTCGCCGGCCCATGATTCGCTGAAGCCCATTAAGGGCCCAACACGTTAATTCGAATATTAAAACGTGAAACGATTTCAGTTTCACACCTTACGAACAAAAATCAGAAACCCTAGAGCTCTCTTTCTCTGTTGACGGCAATTACGTGTCCTCGCATCTTTCTCTAATCGATCAAGTTATTACCCTGTTCATCGCGTTTAGTGTTTAACTCTTGTGTGATTGTTGATTTGTTTCATCGTTAACTGTTTGCTTGAAACCATTAGGGATCGATGCTAAATAATGATTTTGTTCATGTTTGGTTGATAATTTGACAATAATAGGATCTATTTTATCGGTTACGATTTCGGTGTATCGAGATTGGATTGTTTATGATGATCAGAATAGGATAATGATAATGTTGATTATGTGACTGTGCTCTCATGTGATGGCTAATTCATATGCTAGATTGTCTAAGGTTAACACATGAATATGCTATGATTGGTAATCCATGATATCGATGAATTTCTGTACGACTGTATGATTGCTGTGTGATGATGACGGCAGTTAGGGTTTCCTGTACGAAACTGATATACGACGTAACTGGTACATACTGGCGAAACACAGGTGGTGGCGAAACAGATGTGTTTCGCCGAAACCAGTCTTGACGAATTGGGAATGACGAAACAGTGTGTTTTTCCGAGGATTTAACGACGAAACAAAGGGTGTTTCGCCGAGGGGAAATAACGACGAAACAGGGTGTTTCGTCGAGTGGGTAAACAGCACAGTAACTTGGTTAGATTCTGTTAAGAGTTAACTGGATTAATTAACTGCCGTTAAATGATGAGCATGACTTGTATGAACTTGATTACGTACCTTGTTTTATTCGTGACTGCTGATTCAACACCACTGTGATTGTATATACATATGTGGACTTCGTGAATATAAACTGATTATGTATACGTGCGTACTTTAGGACTTGACTGATTATTTGCGAGCACATACTCTAGCATACCGAGCAAACCAAGGTGAGTTCACACTCCTACCAAGGCATGGGATTCCCGGGGTTGGGAATGGGATTGTATGATTACTTGTACTTCCATCACTACAGAAATACGTACCACTGACCTCGTTAGGTGTAGGACACCTCTAGATACAACTAGACTAGTAAAACACGGGAAGCCCCCACTAATCTTCGCACACACGCCTAGGAGGCCGCGATACAAAATTAATCTTCGCACACATGCCTAGGGGGCCGTGATACGAATACTAATCTTCGCAAACATGTCTGGGAGACCGCGATACAAATACAAACACAACTAGTCTAGGATACATGGGAAACCCCCACTAATCTTCGCAAACATGTCTGGGAGACCGCGATACGAATTAATACGATACCTGGTACAGAACGAACAAATGATTTACCAAATGAATACTATAACTAAACAACCAACTGTGAACTCGCTCAACTTTGTTGTTGACTCTCTGTTACATGCCTTGCAGGTCGTTCGGTACTCATGGAGCTTGCACAGGGAGGCGCTGTCGTTGTGGACATGGATCGTGGATGCCATGTTAAACCTTTATGACATTACAAACTTATTACTTATGTTGGGTTTTACATTTATGCTTCCGCTAAATATAGAAACTATACTTTTATTTTGGAACACCTTTCATATTGGTTGGTTGAATTACATTTACTATTTACTATTTACATTGTTCAATATGACTGGTGGCTTGATCCTGGTCATGTCACGCCTCCAGGCGGTGATACTCCGCGTGTGGATTTTGGGGGTGTGACATTAGCAGCTGCCAACCCTAACATCTAAACTTGCGCATTCCACCAAGTCAGCGCAATGCCTTCAAGAGTACCAGTGGCCTACTTCACCCTGCGAGCCTCAGGGCATTCACACATCTCAAATACGGACTCGAGCTTTTTAAACCAATGGAGGAGTCCAACTGCTCCTTCAATGCCACTGAATGTGCTAGGACGACAGTCCATGAAAGTCTTGAAAGTGCAAACAGGTTGCTGAGCGTGTTGACCTGTTGTGTATAAGAATCATGACAAGGTTAAACACAAGAGTTGGTTTAGAAGTGTAGGATCTAAAGATCCTAGAGTGGGTTACGACTGCAAGGTATACCTCCTGCTTGTGCGGCTGCAAGTGCCGCAGCAACTTGTTCGTTAATCAGAGCCGTCAACTGGGCTTGAGTCATGTTAATGCATCCAGCCATGATCTTCATATCAAAGGCAACATAAGTGAGAGAGGTTCGCGAAAAAAAAATGCGATGACAGAAGAGAGTAAGCACACAAGTGTTCTCAGACAATAAGTGTTACGTTTATCTAAGCATACCATGAGCAAAGTTCTATGTAATCTAGCAAGTAGGCAATGTAAACATGAACAGTATTACCTATAGTGTTGAGTCTTGCACGTGGAGCAAAGCATCGTTGTGGATCGTTGAGCACTGTACAGGTTATAGTCTAGTTTTAACAAAAACTTTTTCCCCTTACTAAAACCAAGTTCACTATAACCAATGGCTCTGATACCAATCTGTCACACCCCCAAAATCCACACGCGGAGTATCACCGCCTGGAGGCGTGATAGGACCAGGATCAAGCCACCAATCATATTGAACAATGTAAATAGTAAATAGTAAATGTAATTCAATCAACCAATATGAAAGGTGTTCCAAAATAAAAGTATAGTTTCAATGTTTAGCGGAAGCATAAATGCAAAACCCAACATAAGTAATAAGTTTGAAATGTCATAAATGTTTTTTTTTGGGTAAAGGGTTACCCGGTGAATCTATTAAAATGCAATTGCAAATATGTACAAGTAGTGAGGATGAGTTCCACACTAGTTCATATACAGGACATGCCCCATATATGTAAAACAAAAACAAAACCAAAGACCAATAACACCCCATAACCTAGTCTACTATACATCATGACACGACATCTAGTAGACAAATAATGCAAAACCCCAAAACATAATCCTCAACCACCATAAATGTTTAACATGGCATCCACGATCCATGTCCACAACGACTGTGCCTCCCTGTGCAAGCTCCATGAGTACCTAACGACCTGCAAGGCATGTAACAACGGGTCAACAACAAAGTTGAGCGAGTTCACAGTTGGTTGTTTAGTTATAGTACTCGTTTGGTAAATCATTTGTTCGTTCTGCACCAGGTGTCGTATTAATTCGTATCGCGGTCTCCCAGACATGTTTGCGAAGATTAGTGGGGGTTTTGTGGGTTGATTGGGTGCATTCGTATCGTTTAAAAGGTAAGAGCTTTTGGGTTTGCAAAACGCCCTCAAATAGCTGTTGGTCGTGGCGAAAGCTCACTCAGTTGCGGCCTCTAATTAGACATCATATATGGTCAGAAGTGGGTAATGGTGCTAACACTTTAGCCTGGTTCGATAATTGGACCGATTTGGGGCCTCTGGGTGATTTTCTTTCATCTAGAGTTATCACTGATGCTGATTTTAGATTGGAAGATTCGGTGGCTGATGTATTTTCGAATGGTGCTTGGAGATGGCCTACGGCTTGGAGGGATCTTTTTCCTGTTCTTATTCAAACTTGATCAAGTTCTTTTGGATCCCTTGAAAAATGATAGGCTGTTATGGAAGGATGGGAATGATCTTAATGGGTTTTCATCTTCTGGGGTTTGGCACTCGTTGCGACACAAAGAGCCGGAAGTGAATTGGTGTAGTATCGTGTGGTTCGCCCAATGTATTCCGAGGCACGCCTTCATGATGTGGTTGATTATGAAACGTAAGCTCCTTACGCAGGATAAAATTCTGCAATGGGATCTTTCTCGTAGAAAAAACATGAACATGATGTGCTGTTTATTGTGCTTTGAGGATTTCGATTCTCACCCTCACCTGTTCTTTGAATGCAAGTACTCTTCTCAGGTGTGGACTCAAATTCGAGATCGAGGAGGGATGAACTCGGTTTGCCCGAGATGGTCGGAGATTGTTAATTGGCTCTGTGCTCGAGCTTATCATAAGAGGGCTGATACTTATGTTGCTAAGCTTCTTGTTGCGGCTACTGCATACAATATTTGGCTAGAGAGGAATGCAAGGTTGTTTAAAAATCAATTAAGACCTCCGGAGACTGTTAGTGATATTATTATAAAAACAGTGCGATACAAGTTGATGGGAGCAAAACTGAAGGATACCATAAGGGTGCGGAAGGTTCTTGAAGAATGGGATATCCATGCGCATAAAGACGGCGACGATGGGGGCTGATTAGATTTTATGTTGTGTTGGTCGGTTGTTTCTAGAGTTTTAGTCTAGTTGTCGTTCCTTTACTTGGTTGTTTGTTTTGTGTTTTTGGTTTTCGGGTTTACTTTCATGGGGCATGTCTCATGATTGAACTAGTGTAGACTCACTACACTACTTATGTTTTTTTGGTTGTGAATATATAGAATCACCGGGGTAACCCTTTACCCAAAAAAAAAAAGAAGAAGATTAGTGGGGGTTTCCCATGTATCCTAGACTAGTAGTATTTGTATTTGTATCTCGGTCTCCCAGACATGTTTGCGTAGATTAGTATTCGTATCGCGGCCTCCTAGGCATGTGTACGAAGATTAATGTTTGTATCGCGGCTTCCTAGGCATGTGTGCGAAGATTAGTGGGGGCTTCCCGTGTTTTACTAGTCTAGCTGTATCTATAGGTGTCCTACACCTAACGAGGTCAGTGGTACGTATTTCTGTAGTGATGTAAGTACAAGTAATCATACAATCCCATTCCCAACCCCGGGAATCCCATGCCTTGGTAGGAGTGTGAACTCACCTTGGTTTGCTCGGTATGCTAAGGTATGTGCTCACAGTTAATCAATCAAGTCCTAAAGTATGCATGTGTAGATAATCAGTTTATATTCACGAAGTTCACGTATAATTACAGTCACAGTGGATATTGAAGCAGTGATCACCAAACAGCCAAAACACGTATTCAAGCTCATATAAGTCATGCTTTACACTTAACGGCAGTTAACTAACTTGGTTAACTCTTAACAGAATCAAATCAGGTTACTGTGCAGTTTACCCATTCGGCGAAACACCCTTGTTTCGCCATGAACCCCTTCGACGAAACACCCCTGTTTCGTCGTGACATCCCTCGACGAAACACACTTGTTTCGTCCTGATTGATTTCGGTGAAACACCTTTGTTTCGTCGAGATCGGCATTTCGTTACAACATCCGTTTCGTCATGTCTGTTTCGCCGAGAGTAGCGTTTCGTCACGAATGCCAGTTACGTCAATCAGTTAACATCTTTCAACAGTTACGCAATATTACAGAAACCCTAATCATCTACGGCCGTTTCATACTGTCATGAAATCATCATACAACACAGAAATCATACAGTCATTATCATTCACACAGAGATAGTTAACCAATACATACCATAACAACCAACATCTAGCATGACCCCTAGATCATGAGATGGCCCTACGCAACCTAATTCACAACATGTGCGGATCCGATGATCATGTTTCTCTTAATCACCACGCCACCGATAACATACAAAGTCAACATCAACCAACACATCGGAACAGTCAAGCACTCAAGAACAACATCACATATATTACGATACCATGATTCTGAATTCATAATGTTTACTAACCCTAACCTAAACACACAAGGGCACTAGTTAATAGAGATATATATACAGTAGGGTTTTACACTAACCGATTCGAGATGAACAAGTAAGAATTCGAGAGAGGAAGATGACGGTGAGAAATGGTTGTTGCATTCGCACAGAGAGTTCTAGGGTTTTCTGATTGCTCAAAAGTGTGACGAATGGAACAGAATACTTGTTAAATATTTCGCGTAATGAGTTGGGCCCTTACTGGGCCTCAGCGAATCGTGGGCCGGCGAAACACCCGTTGTAACACCCCGACCATGTGGAACAATCAAACGTGGCGGAAACATCGGGGAGTGTTGTAACAGAATTAATTGTTTCACAACCATGGCATGCAAAGTTACGTTTTATTTATCAACAATAGAGTAATATTGTCTTAAACATGAAAACCAAGAGTACATAACATAGTTAAACTAAGTCTATCTTCATTTTATGTCTCTAAGGTACAGGCCCGCCCTAGTGTCATGATCATCGTCCTACGCAAAAGCTCCTGAAAACACATGTGAAAATAGGTACGTCAGCATAAAAATGCCTGTGAGATACATAGGTTTTGTGAAAATAGGATTCATGACTTAAGATTTAGAACTGTTTAATAAAATTCAATCATGAACCTTGTAAATCGTTTTGTTTTGTAAATCATTTAAAAGTGATAAGATCAGATGATACGTATAGATAAAAGACTAATGTATGGTTAAATGAATAACCAAGTAAAATGAGTTGTATAAAATAAACTATATTGCAAACCAAAGCCTTGTGAAAACGTGCTACTTGTGTAAGATGTATAAGTCAAAAGTGAATAATTTAAGTAACGCTATGATATGTAATATAATACAAACACTTATATATAAAAAGTACCAGCGGCGTATTTACCATGTTTGTATTATACTACTCACATCTCGTTACTTAAGTCACTCAAACCAACCAATCAATGTTTAATGTCTATGTTTAAACCAATTGTCAAAAGTCCTTGTATAAACCTTGGCAAATGTTAAAGAGTCCAAATGTAGTCAAGTAATGTGTAACAAATGTTATGTATTGTAAATAAAGTATTGTCACATAACCAAATGTAGAAAATGTACAAAACAGAGTATTTTGAATATATCAAAAAGTTATGTTTTGTAAAGTAAAAGCATGTTACATTGATACATACATTTATGTGGTAAGTTAACGCATACATTCAAGCCTTGAGACTGTCGGATAACCCTAAGTCAAGGTTATCAAAAGAAATGTTTTCGGATTCAGTCATTCCTTACATCCAAACAAACCTGGGTTGTCAGGAATGGGATTTGTCAAGTCCTATGGTACCACTACTTACTACCGAGCGGCATAGCTAATGTTAATGAACGTATATAAGTCTCGTTTGTGCAAACCAAATGTTATAGCAAGTGTAAACATGTTATATGAAAACAATGTACTATGTATGCTAAGTTAACATACAAAGCAGAAAAGTCATGTAAATCAATGTGCTAGCATGCTATCAGTCAACATACATAGCAGAAATGTAAAGTAAAACAATGTACTAAGTATGCTAAGTAAATATACATAGCGAAACAATGTAATGTAAATCATGTACTAATAGTGTACTAATGAGCATAGCAAGTATATGATGTGAAAACAGGAAAGCACGAAAGTAACAAGTAGGCACATGTGTTTCACCCCAAAATGTTTGGAAAACAGTAAAAGAGGGGTCTATGTACTCACATAAACACCTTGAAAACATTTAAAAGATGGGGTTCTATGTACTCACATAAACACCTTGAAAACATTTAAAAGATGGGGTTCTATGTACTCACTTGAGATTGCTTAGAAGTCCTTGTGTAACAACCAAACAATGCTAGAGATCACGGATATCAAACGGCACCTAATATAGGTAACTATGTTAATATACCGGACCTAAAATCGGAGGATTGGATAGAATGAAGGTTCGTAAACCAAGTGAGTATGGAAACTCATGTAATATGGTTTAACAAAGCCCACATACTAAAATGAAACCTAACCTAATTGCTTACGACCCATTACAACCCGTTTAGGTAGCTTATGCCACTTTAACGCGTCGTTCGCGTAAAACGCGTTCGGAACGCCTAACTAGCCCTATGATAAGTAAAATATGCCTTAACATGTCTAATATTGTTGCCAAATCAGTAGATATCAAAAGTCATGTTACATATGTTTAATATGAATTTTGGCGTAAAAAGGGCGTTTTGGTAATTTACCTAAGGCATATATACTACCTATCATACAACTACTCAAACGATGTGACCATAAGGAATAACCTCGGAAGGTTATTCCCTATACAACTATGGTCACCTAAATGTGTTTGGTCGGATCCTAATGATCGACCAAATGGGTCGGGTTCGAAAGTATAAGCGATTGTTTAGATCGCTTACCTTACGACCCTATATAAGCACTAAACTAAAAGTGACGAGCTAAGCATGTTAAAACATGCTTAACTAAGTTTAGAAAACAGGCTTGGTATCAAAACAAACGGTTTTGACACCTATGAGTAGTTTGGTTACAAAATACGCAAGAATGCGCATTTTGGCCGAAACTATGACTCGTCATTGAGTCTAGATAACGTGGTAATCAGTAGGTATAGTCACTATGGACTATAACCATCGTGATCACGCTCACGTTATGAAGTTCAAACGAACTTCGTGTTGACCATAAACTGGTCAACGCAGAAAGTCAAACATTGTTTGACTTTAGGACTCGAAAAGCGATAAAAGAACGAAAGAACACTTACAAAAGGTCCCCGAAAGCTAATCTTGATCCTGGAGCTCAGGTATTAAGCAATGGCCTCAACTTAGAGCTTTTAGATCAGATTTGTGGGTTTTTGCAAGAATTAGGGGGGGGGGGGTATTTATAGGATATGCAAGACCGTTAGGATCGTTTATTGATTTACGTGCTCGAATCTCATCCGTACAAGTGTCAAAATGCTATGGTATCACAATGTGACCCCAACCCCAGAGATTTGCAAGAGGCATTGCCCTTTGGAGTGCTGAAAGGCTGCTAACAGCTGTGAAAACGAGTTTCTGGATATCTGGGGGGCTGTCGCGGGCCGCGTAAAGATCACCCTGGGCTTACGCGGGCCGCCTGGGTGTCCTGATCAGAAAACAACTTTCAAAAATGACAGTTTAGGTCCCTGTTGTGGTTTAAGGCCATTTCCGACATGTTTAAGGCCTGTTAAGCCATCTTTAAGGCCCTAAAATGATGCTTAAACATTGTGGACATGAAACATGCTCAAAAATATGCCAGATGTCGGTTCGTTTGGCCGTACGATCGCGATGTTTGGTTAATTACGACGGAATGCGCATAAGCGCGAAAAACGATCCAAAATGCGTGACGAATGGATTTTTCTCATGCCAAACACTAAGGCATAATATCATGATGCTTACATAAATTTTTGGATGTCCGGATGTATCCAGAATGTAAGTTATGCGCGAAAGTGCAAACTTATGCACTTTTTGACACTTTTAGTCCCTGAATGAGCCAAAAGTTTATTTTAGCACACCGAACCCCTCAAAGCCTATTTCTAAACCATGTAAAGGGTATTTATGGTATGTTTAACTTATGGTCATGTTCCGAAATGTCTGTTACAGTTCAAATTGGCATACTTTCGCAGTTTGTCAAATTTAGTCCCTGTAAGCGAATTAACTTGTTTTTGCCATACCAAAGCCTTCAAAACTTATTTCTAAGTTATGTAAAGGTTATTTAAGGTATGTTAAGTACATGTTGATGTTTCGGAGTATTTGTCACATTAAACTGAGTATGTTTACGCACCAGTTTGTGTATAATTCTCCAGAAAGCGATGTAGAGTTTGAAATTGAACAAAAGTCAAAACATGGAAAACGTAAAACATAAACAAACAAACATTGGGATCAAATAACATTGCTTTATTAATAACTGAACTGTTCACAATGATTTCAAGCACAAATGTTACAGTCTCCCCTACTTGTGGAAATTTCGTCCCGAAATTTATTTAGAGGAAACTCGTGGAAAAAGATGCGGATATTTTGCCTTCATTTGATCTTCGCGTTCCCAAGTAAACTCGGGTCCACGTTTAGATTCCCAGCGAACCTTGACCAAAGGAATGCGCTTGCGTTTAAGCCACTTTACTTCACGTTCCATGATTTCCACCGGTTTCTCAACAAATTTCAGTGTTTTATCAACACGAATTTCGTCAAGCGGTATGTGGAGGTTCTCAGCAGCTAAACACTTCTTGAGATTGGACACATGAAAGGTTGGATGAACATTTCCAAGTTCGGGAGGTAACTCAAGTCTGTAGGTTACCTTACCGATTCTTTCGACGATCTTGAATGGTCCAACGTATCTAGGTGCAAGTTTTCCTTTCTTTCCAAATCTGATCACACCTTTCCAAGGTGAGACCTTAAGTAGTACTCGATCACCGACTTGAAAATCCAAGGGCTTGCGTTTTAGGTCCGCGTAACTCTTTTGACGGCTTCTAGCTGTCTGAAGGTTATTGTTGGTGCACTACATCTGTCGACTTCGTCTTGGATCGAGTCTTAGTTTTAGATTGTTAGATCAGGGCACGTTTTACGAGAAAACTGGAAAGAATATGTGTTTTAGAGAGTAGGTCCGCTTATATGGACATAGGAGGTCCGCTTATGTGTCATGCCGTATGTGGGAACCTAAATGTTCAGGTCCGCTTATACGTACATGCCGTATGTGGGAACCTAACTGTTCAGGTTCGCTTATACATACATGTCCGTATGTGGGGACCTACCAACACTATATATACCTCATAAGCGGATCTCATTTGTAACTTTCAAGAATTCCATGCCGAAGTGCTGCCGGTGTGAGGTTTAAGCTGTAAACATTGTCAAATCAATAAAATCAGTAGTTTAAGTGAAGATCAAGCTATTTCTATCTCCTTTTCTTGTTATTCCGCACCTGAAACAGAGAAGAACGCCTTTGAACGACTCATTCGGGTCAGAACACGATCCTACAAGTGGTATCAGAGCTTGGGAGGAGGTTTTCTACAGAGAATAGCTGGATTTCATCTAAAATTTCTCACTTCTACACCTTCTTTCTTCATCAGAACGAGATTTAACGGTCGGAATCCGCTCAAAATTTCACAGGTTGTAGGTAATTGATCATTGTTAAACCCTTGAAAATTTGACATTGAAATTCAAAGAAAAAATGGGTCAAATCATCTTGGGAATTAGGTCCGCTTTTTCGGTCAGTTGGTAGATCCGCTCATTTGACTGCTTCAAGTCCGCTTATTCGGACACATTTTCAATAGGTTCGCTCCAAATCACATCTGGTTCGCTTCAAAGTGCATTAGGTTCGCTTCAAATTGCATTCAAGTCCGCTTCAATGTCATTTAATCTGATAGGTCCGCTCCAAATTGCAAATAGGTCCGCTCCAAAGTCACTAGATCAGTAGATTCGCTTTTAAGATCAATCAAGTTCGCTTTTAGTGACAAAGTCAATAGGTTCGCTTATTTGGTCAATATAGATCCGCTTTTCTGACAAAACAAGGTCTGCTCATTTGGTTCGCTTATCAGTCATCATTGAAGTTCCGCTTGTATGGTCCAATCACACTTGGTTGTGATACCTTTAATAACTGTCAAAGTTTGCATGTGAGTTGCTTTGTGTCAGGACACTAAAACAAGCGGCCCAATAAGGTGAAGGATTGGTGGATTGGTTTAGTGGAATTAAAGATTCAATCATATTAAAAAATTGTTGTCGGCTTAATGGATAATAGTGGCCCAATCATAAGTTGAATTGAACACTTGATGTCGGCCATTTTAAACAACCCATGTGACTTTGTGTTTAAAGGTCCAATCAGTTAACAAATAAGTGAAGTGATAGATAAAAGCTGATTAAAAGATCGGTCCAATCAGTAGGGGTTTAGTTGAATTTGGCGGCCCAAACATGTTGTTGGGTTAGTGGAAATGAATTGTTAAAATTTTCGGCCTTATCACATTTTTACAACCAAAATATCGGCCCAATCACAATAAAGGTGACATGTTTGAATTAAAGGCGACCCAAAGCAGATCCAAGAAAATTGCGGCCCAATCATATTTATTGGATACTTGAGATTGTTGGACATTATCAACAGTTAAAACAATAGATCTTTAACCGGCCCATGTGAAAAATTTTAATCGGCCCATGTGTTAGTATTAAAGGTGATCAAGTCACTTGTGTCGTATCAAGCTTACAATCAAGAAGTTCAGGTGTTTCACTTGGTGAACCAGTTTGTTTGAAAAGTCTATTTTGTGAACATTTTACATCGAAACATGGATTTTGAAGAATTATTGGCGTATATGAATTATGAATCTCAGCAGTATAGTTCGATAAAGCAAGAAGGAGAAACAGTCTCAGCAAAAGAAGTTGTTGAAAAAGTTTCAGTTTTTGATCATTCGTCTGATGAAGAGAGTGACAAGTATGAAGAAGAAATCCAAAGACTTGAAAATCTTAAACAACAACTTCCATTTGATCAACATAGTGGAAAGTTATTTTATGCCGAAAATATTGAAAAATTGAAAGAAAAACAAGTTGAAAAAAGGAAGAATCAAAAGGCAGTTAGTGTTAAAGAAGAGATCAGAGCTGAGAAAGAAGTAAAAGCAGCAACAACTGAAGAACAAATCAAATCTAGTGAGAAAAAGCAGGTTGAACAAACTTCATCTGTCAAGATTGAGAAAGAAAAATCTGAAAAACCTGTAACTGTGAATCCTGAACCAGTATCAAAGAAAAAGGTTGAAGAAGACGCACCTATCTTTGATCATTCACCAGAAGAAGATAGTAAGGATGAAAGTGTTCATGAGGAAAAGAAACAGGTTGAAAATGTTTCAGCTTTGAAGGTTGAGACGAAAGCTGATGAGAAACAGATTCCTGGAAAATGCTTAAACTGTGAAAAATCTGAGACAGACAATGCCAAACTCTTGAAGAATGTAGAGAGTTTGACATTAGAAAACAAATTTTTAAAAGAAAATGAAAAAGTTTTGGAAAATAAAATAAAAATGTTTGAAAATGAAAAAGTAAAAATGGAAAAAGAATTTCAAAGTCAAATAAAAATTCTTGAAGATGGGAGAGATGTGTTTAGCAAAAACAACATCGAAAAGCAAAAAATGATAAATTCTCATCTTCAGAAGATTATTCGACTTGAAAAAGAAGGTGAGCAAGCTCGAAAGAAAATCAACGAGCTTGAAATGAAATTGAAAGGTTTTGTGACTTCTTCAGAGTATTTGAATATTCTCTGTCCAAAACCGATTAATTCTGTTCCAATAAGTAACGATGTCACAAATTTTGACAATGTCAAAGTTGAAGATTGCAATGAGAAATCTGATGATGAAAATGAAAAAATTGAAAAACAAAAATTGTTTTTAAAATTAAAAGAAAAATTTCAGAAAACTGTTCTACAATAGACTGAAAAAGGAGAATGCTCTAAGCAAAAATCTTTGAAGAAGAAAGTGGAACAGAAACAAAAAATTAAAAATTTGAAAAAAGTTCAAAAAGATAATAAAAGCTCATCAGATTGATCATCCAATCAAAATCAAAAATCACAAAAATTGAAAAATGAAAACTCAAAAACTGTTAGTAATAAGTGGTGCAGGTCGGACCACAGTGCTCAAAAGTCAAATCCAGCAAACATGAGGAAGGAATATCACCAAGCCAAACAATGCTATGATCTGAGCGTTTGGTGTGAAAATGGTGATTGGTACGATAACAGAGTGTGTTACAATTGCGGCTATCAAGGACACATTGCTGTTAACTGCCAGAATTGGAGCTATGAGACGAGAAGATGCTATAATTGTCAAATCAGAGGTCACATTGGCAGAGATTGCCCAAGGAAATCAAATGAAAGACTGAGGGTTAATTCTCAGAAGTTAGCAAAGAAACCAGTCAATGTCAAGCCCAAGGAACAGAAGGTTCAAGAACCTAAAGTTCAAGAAAAGAAAGTGAAGCTTTCTTAGGGGCAGAAAGACAGACTGAGGAAGAAGAGGAAGAAAGCCAGAGAGTATCTGGAGAAGATTTTGTCCTCGGGTTCACCGGACAGATCGAATAAGAGTTCTGATGAATCAACTCCCTCGATTGCAAAGACAAGCAAGACGAATTCATCAGATACAAATCTGAGGACAAAAAAGGAAAAGAGGAAGGTAAAAGTTGGTGGCAATGAGTCTATTTCTTCGGAAACAAAGGAGCCACATGTCGGCGATGAATCTGGCTCATCAAAGTCAGACAAGCCACGGTCAGGCAATGATTCTGGTTTGTCGAAGCCAGAGGAGCCAGTTGTTGAGGTAAAAACTGAGAATTCAGGTTTAACAATGGATGATGCAAATTTTCCACCATTGTTGAACAAGAATTCAAAATCACCCAAGGGCAGTCAGGCTTGGGTGAATCTTTTCAAATAAAAACCTGACTTGCCGGAACTCCCAGGTTGGTAAGCGTGGAGCATGAATCGGCATCTTTCTTGAATTTTATTCGGTAACGTCAATCATACAAACGGTAAAGAGGTTTGTTTATGTTTGTTGGTTATAATTACAAATGGGTAGACGATTTGATTGCATATGGTAAATCAAGGACATTAATTTGTACTTGTATTTTCCTACAACTGGATGGAAGACAAGATGATGAACCACATCCCTAAACATTTGTTTGATAAATCTACAAGTGGTAAAATCAATCAAACTTATTTTCCAGAAAAACCATTTTGATTAAAACAAACTTAAGTGTTTTGAAATCTAAATGGGAAAATAGTTTGTTGATAGGGGGAGTTCTGATTGTTTATGCCAAATGAATGGCGATTTGATATGTTTTGATATCAGTTGTCATATTTCTGTATAGTTTGGTTTACTTTCATGTTTCTAGTGGGTCAAGAGCTTAGATAGTTTTCAAATTTCTTTAATGTGTTTGCATTTTAGGGGGAGTAGAAAATTTCAGAAAATCCAAAAACATTAGAAAATTTGAAAAAGCCAAAAATATGATAAAATGAAAAATGAGTTTTTGTTTTTTTTTTTTGGGTAAAGGGTTACCCCGGTGAATCTATTAAAATGCAACCGCAAAAAAAAGAACAAGTAGTGAGGATGTGTTCCACACTAGTTCATATACAGGACATGCCCCATATATGTAAAACAAAAACAAAAGCCAAAGACCTATGACACCCCATAACCTAGTTTACTATACATCATGACAAGACATCTAGTAGACAAAACAATGCAAAACACAAACATAAACCTCAACCACCATCATCGAAAATAAAGTAGCCGCAAAACAGCAGCCCCTTCAGACGAAAAGCAGACAGCATATCCATTAGAGAACTTGGTAGAAGAGGTGCTTGCCCCTGCTTTCGAAGAGAAAGGATGAGTACCCGATGTCATAAATTTACTAGTTTCATTGTAGACTTCTTCAACCACCTCCTCATCCGATTCCTGCCTGTCACTCGACGATTTCATCTCCACTCGACCCACAGTGGTACCTCCCTGATTACCATTATCATCCTTCAGAATGTCAAACGGGTTAGACGTTGAAACCTGATTCTGCATCGGACTCTTTGAAGACGATTTTGGTTTAGGGTTGACAACTGGCCTGTAAACTACCTTTGGCTTCTGGTTTTTCATATGAAGCCCTTGATTATTAGGTTTCTTCTTTTTGGCACCTACGACCTGAAAGTCATCATTTTCCTTCTTCTCAGTATCCCCACTCAAATTTACCTGAGGGTTCTTAGGACACGAGCTATCGTCATGACCGAAGACACAACAAAAATGAGTTTTCGTTGCATAAAAGAGGAAATGATAGTACGTCAGTGGACTATCACAACACGCTAAAGAAATGTAAAGTAAAAAATGTGATAAACAATCTTACTGCGGATGTGTCAGTAGATTTTCGCACATTTAGTAAATTGAAACGAGATATAAACCTAAATTCAAACTTACTTGATTTGTGGGTAACTATTCTTAGATATATGGGTAACCCCTGAAATCTTGTTTGAAAGGTCCCTCTTTCTGAGATACTAGGTCTTTATACTCAGTGATATCTGGGGTATTATCCCGGGACTTCTGCTGTATGGAAGTACTGACCTAGTCCCCGGATAATGCTTTCCGCAAAATGCTTGAAACATAGCATCGCCCTCAGCAAGCTGATGAAACAATAAAATTGATAGTCGCTGCTGTTGAAATCAAAAGATCCTCTAAAGGGGACTCACCAAAAGTCGAAGCCGTCATCTCTCTGCGTATACGGAAGTATCGACCTGAGCTCTCACGGACCTCGCACATAACCCTTTTACAGATATCATCTGTGGTATACTCACCTGTAAGACTGAACATTGGGATCTGGATACAGGAGTATATTCAAGTGGAGTGATACACAATTAAGTTTAAGTTTCTAAAACATTAATATCGTATCTCGAATCGATTGAAATATGTATGAAAATTTAAAGTGGACCAATATACTGACAATCTAGGTAAAATTGTTTAGAACTGAGAATGTTTAAAGCTTAACGGTGTTAGTGATTTGTCTTAAAACTGATATGATCCTCTTGCACAAACTCACAAAAATATTGTCTGTAAATAGTTCTTTTCTGCATGTACTTTCTTTCAGAAAATCCAAAAAGATTTTTGGTGTGTTTTAGCATAAATTTTTGAAAAGTCAAAAAGATTTTCGTCGACTGACATTGAAAAGCTGATTTTCAAAATTCTATGTGCTAAACATGATGAACAGTTGGTTTGGGAGATTGTGTTTGTTTTGATAAGAAAAATGTTACAATTCCAAGTGGTTCATCAGTATATGTTTGGTTGATTAGTTTGTGATTAGTGATGTCTATATGCTTAAATGTTTATCATAAAACTTATGTTTGTGGTAGAGTTCTTGTGCAGGAAGAGTCAGAATGTGAGGGGGAGTGCATGTTGGAGATGAGGAACTTAAAGATGTCAACATCCAAGAGAAGAAGTTTGTTGGTGATTTAAGAGTAAGAGATGAAGAAAGAGAGAGAGAAGCCCAAAGACTGATCAAGACTGAAGGTGCGAAGATACGACATTGTCAAAGACTCGATGAACGACTCCGTCAACATCTGAGGGGGAGTTTGTTGGTGCACTACATCTGTCGACTTCGTCTTGGATCGAGTCGTAGTTTTAGATTGTTAGATCAGGGCACGTTTTACGAGAAAACTGGAGAGAATATGTGTTTTAGAGAGTAGGTCCGCTTATATGGACATAGGAGGTCCGCTTATGTGTCATGCCGTATGTGGGAACCTAAATATTCAGGTCCGCTTATACGTACATGCCGTATGTGGGAACCTAACTGTTCAGGTCCGCTTATACGTACATGTCCGTATGTGGGGACCTACCAACACTATATATACCTCATAAGCGGATCTCATTTGTAACTTTCAAGAATTCCATGCCGAAGTGCTGCCGGTGTGAGGTTTAAGCTGTAAACATTGTCAAATCAATAAAATCAGTAGTTTAAGTGAAGATCAAGCTATTTCTATCTCCGTTTCTTGTTATTCTGCACCTGAAACAGAGAAGAACGCCTCTGAACGACTCATTCGGTTCAGAACACGATCCTACAGTTATCACGAACTTTCTTAACCTTATCTGTTGTCTCTAAAATGAGGGCAGGTCCAGTAAGCTGAGCCTCGCCGATCTCATTCCAGCAGACTGGTGAACGACATTTTCGACCATAGAGAGCCTCGAAAGGAGCCATGTTGATGCTGGAGTGATAACTGTTGTTGTAGGAGAATTCAATCAACGGAAGATGTGAATCCCAACTACCACCAAAATCGATCACACAAGCTCTAAGCATATCCTCCAGAGTCTGGATTGTTCTTTCAGACTGACCATCCGTTTGCGGATGATAAGCTGTGCTCAGATTAAGTTGGGTCCCCATAGCAGATTGCATGGTTCTCCAAAAATGAGAAGTGAAACGAGCGTCTCTGTCAGAAATGATGTTCAAAGGAACACCATGTCGAGCTACAATTTCATCCACATAGATTTTAGCAAGTTTGTCAGCCGAAAAATCCTCACGGATTGGCAAGAAATGCGCTGATTTAGTAAGACGATCAACAACTACCCAGATGGCATCGTGACCTTTCTTTGTGCGCGGGAGTTTAGTAATGAGATCCATAGTAATGTTTTCCCATTTCCAAACTGGGATCTCTGGTTGTTCCAATAAACCAGAAGGACGCTGATGTTCAGCCTTAACCTTAAGACAAGTAAGACATTTTGATACATATAAGGCAATGTCTTTATTCATACCAGGCCACCAATACTGACTACGAAGATCCTTATACATCTTATTTGAGCCCGGATGAATAGAATAACGAGACTTATGGGCTTCATCCATAAGCAAGGTGCGGAGGTTATCTTGGCTCGGGACCCACAAACGGTCCATGAAGTAATACGATCCATTGTCCTTCAGTTCAAGAGCAGGTGTTATGTGATAAGGAAATTCCTTATCCATCAAACCTTGTGAAACACAAGTGTGTTGAGCCTGAGAAATGCGGGTTTGGCTATCGGATTGAGCTTGAATATCAGATTGAACACGAACACAATGAAGCTTAGTACGCTCCTTTCGACTTAATGCATCGGCTACGACATTTGCCTTAACGGATGGTAGCGAATTTCGCAGTCATAGTCGTTTAGAAGCTCCACCCAACGTCGTTGCCTCATGTTGAGATCTTTCTGATTGAAGATATGCTGAAGACTTTTGTGGTCTGTGAAAACCACACATTTTGTACCGTACAAGTAGTGTCTCCAGATCTTAAGAGCGAAGACAACTGCACCCAACTCAAGATTATGAGTGGTGTAGTTCTTCTCATGTATCTTCAACTGTCTTGATGCGTATGCTATGACTTTGTTTCTTTGCATCAGGACGCAGCCTAGACCCAATTTAGATGCATCGCAATAAACGACGAAATCATCATTGCCCTCAGGCAAAGTTAGAACAGGCGCGTCGCAAAGTTTTTGTTTCAAGTTTTGAAAAGCTTCCTCTTGTTTGAATCCCCAATCAAAGGGCTTGTTCTTCTGAGTTAGAGCAGTTAGAGGAACTGCAATCTTTGAGAAATTTTCAATGAAGCGGCGATAATAACCCGCAAGACCAAGAAAAGAACGAACTTCAGTAGGAGTAGTAGGCGTATCCCAATTCTTAATCGCACTGATCTTGGAGGGATCTACATGAATACCTTGTTCATTAACAATATGTCCTAGGAATTGAACTTCTTTAAGCCAAAATTCACACTTGGAGAATTTGGCGAAAAGTTGCTCTTTCTTTAGGAGTTCCAAAGTAAGACGAAGATGTTGCTCATGATCAGCTCGTGTCTTAGAATATATCAAGATGTCATCAATGAAAACGATGATGAACTTATCCAAATAAGGCTTGTAGACCCTATTCATCAAGTCCATGAAAACAGCAGGAGCATTAGTCAAACCGAATGGCATGACTGTGAACTCATAATGCCCATAGCGAGTGCGGAACGCTGACTTAGGAATATCTTCTTCATGCACACGAAGTTGATGATATCCAGATCGCAGATCAATCTTTGAAAAATAAGAAGCGCCCTGTAACTGATCAAAGAGATCATCGATGCGAGGTAGGGGATATCGATTCTTGATGGTGAGCTTGTTAAGCTCACGATAATCGATACACATCCTAAAAGATCCATCCTTCTTCTTTGTGACACCCCAGGAAAATCAGGAAAACAACGCAACTTAACTAGCTTCCTCAGTAACCACGCACTAAATTTCGGGACGAAATTCTCTTAACAGGGGGAGAATGTGACAACCCTCAAAATCCCATGTATTCCGTATAATTTATTAATAATAATTATTGTGCTTGACGACTGTGTGGAATTACGTAACTGCTTTCTGATATCTGTGTTATATTTACATGTGCATGTTGACACACTAATAGTGTACAGAAAAGTAATTAAATAGTCTGTTATGACTTCCTAAGTGTTAGAAATTAAAAGGGTTACAAAAATATATATAAAAGACACTTTACGGATTAATTAAGCACTTTAACGGAACAGTATCAAACTGAACAACCGGACATTACCCGGAACACTAAAATATTACCAGAGGCATTGTTTTATTTTTCTGAATTAGTTATGATCCCCGAACATCATAACACCTCCTAAAAATATCTACTAACTAGATCATGTAACTAATACTTAGATTAGAACTAGTAAGTAATCAAACTAGTTAACACCTAACCTACTACCCCCCCCCATGTTGGATGATTAGGGGACATGGGTCCCACCCTTGATTACTTTGTTATATTTTATAAAAATCTTGTAGGGAATATACCAAACTTAGATGCCATATGCCATCCTAATCTCTATATAAACCACTAGTCCATCATCACATTCATCACTTATCTTCATCAACACACTCAAACTCTCTCCTCCCTTCTCTTGTTCGGCCGCCCCCTAGTACCACCACCACCACCATCACTTGATCACCTTCAAGCATTCTACAAGCATACAAAGGTGCTACGGGTCATACAACGGAGCTTGGTGCTCTCAGAAGTGGAAGGACCTTCTCTATTTGCTATTAACCACCACATTTCTTCACTCGAACTTCCCTAGCCTTGAGCTAGTGGTAAGAACTTAGATCCGTTCGTTCTTCATGTTATTTAAGTGGTTAATAGGTGATTTGATGATTAAAGTTATGAAACACTAAAGAACTTGCATTAAAGTCTTGAACATGTTGGTTAAAGAGTAACTAGTGGTGTAAATCATGTAGATCTGGTGTGGATATGATTATTGCTAATTTCCTTGATAATTTACTGGTTAATATTAATGTTTGATGTTGTTGTGATCACTAAACTTGTTAATGGTATCGATCGAACACGATTTAGAAGGTTAAACACTGAAAATCAGAATCTGTCCAAGTTTTACAGCCAACTTCAATTGGCTGTAAACAGGTCATAAACTCAACGAAAAACTGATATTTTGAGTCTAAAATGTGATATTTTGAAATACGGTTCTAATGGCACCGGAATCGTAATTTTTGGACTTCGTTTACTATTTTTAAAGTGTTAAATTGTAACAGCAACTTAAGCTGAATTTTGACAGCAATAAATGGGTGTTGTACTTTCAGTCATAACCTGAGTTTTGTGATGAATCGGACCATGAAATTTGTACAGTAGATGACAACCGATGCATGTGTAATTACCCCACTGGAATTTCGTAAACCGGACACTCGATGAATTTTTAATAAATTGTTCCGTGGACTGTGGTCAGAAATTCATAAATCTGAGTTCAGTCTGGAATATGATTTTTTTATAAAATATTGGTAGTGAACCGGACCCCGATATTTCTACACAACAAAATATGGAAAGTTTAAGACATCTTGTAAAAATTTGGGAATTTTTGGAATAATTTAACTATTTTATTAAAACGTCCGAAAACAGCCGGTTTTGAATATTAATGCTGAATTGATATAAGTTGTGACTTGCGTGTCTAATTGTCGAGTGTGCTATCCGTGAATGATCTAACATGGTATATATGTTATGTGCATTATCGTATGTTTGATTTTGAGTGGGGAATGGATGGGAAACTTAGAGGGGCATAAACCGTTAAAACGATGCATGTTGTGTGATAGATACGTGTAGGAACTTTGTGTTCTATTTGAAAGCCACTAAATGACTAACTGGTAAATTATATTAGGACGTGATTGACCGACCTTGACTGTTAGCTATATTGAGAATCTAACCGAGCAAACCGAGGTGAGTTCACACTCTTTCTAAGGCATGGGATTCCCAGGAGTTTGGGAATGGGATTGATTAACTACTTGTACTATCGTTACTATTAAACTACTTTTTACTGTCCTCGGATTGAAGGGCACGTACGTAAAACCTACGTACATGATCATAAGACCATCAACTCTATCACTTTAAGTCCCTCATTTATCGACTTAATCGCCGAGGCCTATGGCGAGCGGGTCATTAGTTAACAGCGCTATTAGGTTTAACAAACCTCACACCGTGCCAGTCGGACGGGCGTGTACTAATGGACTATGGGCAAAGGGTCAATGCTGATAGACATTGACTTAGGGCACCTCTTATATTTTCGTAGCAGTCGATACGCGTGGTCTAGTAACACATGGGAAACCCCCACTAACCTTCGCAAACATGTCAGAAAGACCGCGATGCAAACTCATACGACACATGGTTTTCAAAACGAACAAATGATTTACGAAACGAATGCTATAACTAAACAACCAACTGTGAATTCACTCAACTTTGTTGTTGACTCGTTGTTACATGCCTTACAGGTCGCTAAATGCTTGGAGCTTACACGAGGAAGGAGTCGTTGTGGTGTACGGACGGTTATGTCCCGTGTTTAATATATAATCCTTATGAACTTATTAAACTTGCGTTTGAAACTTTAACTTATAAACTATGGACTCATATTTTGGACTTTACGTTTATGCTTCCGCTGTTTAAATTAAAACTTGGTTAACTAGCTTTCGGTCACCAATCGTATTGTGGTTAGCTTTAATTACTTAAATACATAGTTCAGTATGATTGGTGGCTCGATCCTGGTCATGTCACGCCTCCAAGCGGTAGTACTCCGCATGGTGGATTTTGGGGGTGTGACAGATTGGTATCAGAGCCATTGGTTATAGTGAACTTGGTTTTAGAAAGGGAAAAGATTTTTGATAAAACCAGACTATAACCTGTACAGTGCTCAACGATCCACAACGACGCTTCGCTCCACGTGCAAGACTCGACCCAATAGGTGGTATGATTTATGTTATATTGTCGGTTAGATAGCTCGCACTGTGCATTAGTTAACGTGATAACTGCTACTTGAACCTTGTGTGCTTACTCTCTACTGTCGTCCCACACTTACGCACTTTCATGACACTTTTCTCACTTACGTTGCTTCGTGATGAAGATCATGAGCGGACGCGGAGGACGTATCAACCTTACTCAAGCCTAGTTGACGGCTCTGATCAACGAACGAGTTGCTGAGGCACTCGCAGCTGTTCCCGCAGGAGGTCAACATGCTCAGCCTCATGTGTGCACATTCAAAACCTTCATGGATTGCCGACCCAGCACTTTCAGCGGCACAGAAGGTGCTGTAGGCCTTCTTCACTTGTTCGAGAAGCTCGAGTCTGTTTTCGAGATGTGTGATTGCCCGGAAGATCGTAAGGTGAAGTATGCTACTGGAACACTCGAAGGGCTGCGTTAACCTGGTGGAAAGCACAGGTCCAATTGCTTGGGTTGGCGGTTGCTAACGCCACCCCATGGAACGGCTTCAAAGAACTGATTAGAGAAGAGTATTGCAGTCGTGACGACATCCACAAGCTAGAGGTGGAATTTTTCAACCTGAAGATGACGGGGTCTGAGATTGAGGCGTATACTAAGAGGTCAAACGAACTGGCCATCCTGTGTCCTACTATGGTGGACCCTCCTTACAAACGCATTGAGCTGTATCTTAAGGGCTTGGTGCCAGAAATTCAAAGCCACGTAACCTCAGCTAACCTTGGCACTATACAGCAAATCGTCAAGTTGGCTCACCGTCTCAATGATCAGGCAGTTGAGTAGAACAAACTGCCCAAACGTATTAGCGCCACTACTTCTGATGCTCCCAACGACAACAAGCGAAAATGGGATGAAAACTCCAGTAAGGGTTCTGCTTCGGTTCAGTCTCAGCAGAGAAAGACTGATGGCTACCAGAGTCCTGGTCAGCAATCCTCCGGTAATCAAGGACAGGGTGGGTATCGAGGAAACCACCCGAAGTGCAACAAATGTAACAGACACCATAGTGGTCAATGCAACAAAGGACGTTGTCAGAGGTGTCTCAAGATGGGTCACGAAGCCAAGGATTGCAGGAGCTCACGGCCTGCAAATCAGAATCGCCAGCAGCAACAGCAAGCACCGCAAAATCAACAACAGCAATGGGGCAACAGGGGATGCTTTCAGTGTGGCGCTGAAGGCCACTTTAAGAAGAACTGTCCCCAGCTTAACCAAAATCAGAACAACAACAACAACCAGGGAAACGGGAACAACAATGGAGGTAACAACGGGGGTAACAACAATGGTAATGGAGCAAGAGGTCGTGCTTTCGTGATTGGTCAGGGTGATGCAAGGAATGATCCCAACGTTGTGATGGGTAAGTTTCTTCTGGATGATTTCTTTGTTACTGTTTTATTTGATTCGGGGGCCGATACTAGCTACGTGTCCTTAAAAGTTAGCCAAATGCTTAAGCGCACTCCAACACTTTTGAACACCAAGCACACGGTAGAAATAGCAAATGGCAAAACTTTAGAGGCTACACATAGAGTTAAAGGTTGCAAGCTTGTCCTTGCCGATCAGCCCTTTTCTATCAACCTCATTACTATCGTTCTGGGTAGTTTTGACGTTGTCATTGGGATGGATTGGTTATCTCAACACCAAGCGGAGATTATTTGCAAGGAGAAAATCGTCCGCATCCCTCCCCTGGTAAAGAACCCCTCGTGATTCGTGGCGACAAGAGTGGTGCAGTTGTAGGCATCATCTCTTTCCTTAAAGCCCAGAAGTGTTTACGGAAGGGCCACACCGCTATCCTAGCCCTCGTTACTGAGGCATCCGCGGAAGAAAGGAAGATAGAAGACATTCCTATTGTACGCGACTTTCCCGAGGTATTTCCTGAGGAATTACCTGGGCTTCCGCCTCATTGACAAGTCGAGTTTCAAATCGAGCTAGCTCCTGGAGCAGCACCAATAGCTCGTGCGCCTTATCGACTTGCTCCATCAGAACTTGAAGAACTGTCTACGCAACTACAAGAACTTCTGGAAAAGGGTTTTATACGTCCTAGCTCTTCACCATGGGGAGCTCCAGTGTTCTTCGTAAAGAAGAAAGACGGTACCTTCAGGATGTGTATTGACTACCGCGAGCTCAACAAGGTGACCGTGAAGAATCGTTATCCTCTTCCATGCATTGATGATTTGTTCGACCAGTTGCAAGGGTCGAGTTATTACTCTAAGATTGATTTGAGATCGGGATACCATCAGCTGAGAGTCCGAGAGGAGGACGTCTCCAAAACAGCATTCAGAACTCGTTACGGCCATTACGAGTTTTTGGTTATGCCTTTCGGGTTGACGAATGCACCTGCAGTTTTCATGGACCGAGTGTGCAAACCTTATCTGGATAAATTTGTCATAGTTTTCATTGATGACATCCTGATCTATTCTAAGAGTCAGGAGGAACACGAGCAACACCTGAGGCTTATTCTGGAGCTTCTACGAAAAGAGCAGTTGTATGCCAAGTTTTCGAAATGTGATTTCTGGCTTCGCGAAGTCCACTTTCTAGGCCATGTGGTAAACAAGGATGGAATTCATGTGGATCCATCTAAGGTTGAATCGATCAAGAATTGGCCTGCACCCCGCACACCAACAGAGATCCGCCAATTCTTAGGTTTGGCAGGATATTACAGAAGGTTTATCAAAGATTTCTCCAAGATTGCGCAACCTCTCACTTCACTGACTCAGAAGGGTGTCACGTATCGTTGGGGTGATGCACAGGAGTCCGCATTTCAGCACTTGAAAGATAGACTCTGTAGCGCACCTATCCTCTCATTGCCTGAAGGCACAGATGATTTTGTGGTTTATTGCGACGCTTCCATCCAAGGACTTGGTTGTGTGTTGATGCAACGTGACAAGGTCATTGCCTACGCATCGCGCCAACTTAAGGTTCACGAAAGGAACTACACTACGCACGACTTGGAATTGGGAGCAGTTGTTTTCGCGCTTAAGATATGGAGACATTACCTGTACGGTACCAAGTGCACCATTTACACCGATCACAGGAGTCTCGAGCATATCTTCAAGCAAAAGGAGTTAAACATGCGTCAACGTCGATGGGTCGAACTCTTGAATGACTACGAATGCGCGATCAAGTATCATCCGGGCAAGGCCAATGTTGTGGCTGACGCCCTCAGCCGGAAGGATACTATACCTACGCGTGTACGTGCGTTACAGCTTACCATCCAATCTAACCTTCCCGCTCAGATTCGCGATGCTCAGGTTGAAGCATTGAAGGCAGAGAACATCAGAGCTGAGTCCCTAAGAGGATCGAGGCAACGGCTAGAACAAAAAGAAAACGGCGCCTACTATGTTAACGGACGCATCTGGGTTCCACTTTATGGAGACTTACGTGAGCTTGTGATGGATGAAGCACATAAGTCTCGTTATTCAGTACATCCTGGTTCGGATAAGATGTACCACGACCTAAAGACTACATACTGGTGGCCTGGTATGAAAGCCAGCATAGCAACCTACGTCACTAAATGCTTGACTTGTGCTAGGGTCAAGGTCGAATACCAGAAACCATCAGGCCCACTTCAACAACCAGAGATCCCAAAATGGAAATGGGAGCAAATATCCATGGATTTCGTTACTGGCCTGCCCAGATCTCAACACGGAATGATACCATTTGGGTGATCGTGGATCGACTGACCAAGTCTGCACATTTTCTGCCTATCAAAGAAACGGATAAGTTTTCTACTCTAGCAGACATCTACCTAAAGGAAGTGGTATCAAGGCACGGATGCAAGCTTTCTACTCTAGCAGACGGATAAGTTTTCTACTCTAGAAACGGATAAGTTTTCTACTCTAGAAACCGATAAGTTTTCTACTCTAGCAGACAGCTACCACACCAGCATCCAGGCCGCTCCGTTCGAGGCATTGTATGGATGCAAGTGCCGATCACCTCTCTGTTGGGCAGAGGTTGGTGACAGTCAAATCACTGGTCCAGAACTAGTAGTAGATACAACAGAAAAGATTGCTCAGATACGACAACGAATGGCAGCAGCTCGTGACCGTCAGAAAAGCTATGCCGATAAGCGAAGAAAACCACTCGAGTTCCAGGTTGGGGATCGAGTGCTGCTCAAAGTCTCACCTTGGAAAGGTGTAGTCCGATTTGGCAAACGGGGCAAGCTCAACCCGCGTTATGTCGGACCGTTCGAGATCATTGAGAGAATTGGAAAAGTCGCCTATAGGTTGAATCTACCTGAAGAATCAGCGGAGTTCACAATGTTTTCCATGTGTCAAATCTGAAGAAGTGTCTGTCAGATGAGAGCCTCATAGTTCCTCTCAAGGAGCTCACTATCGACGACCAGCTGCGATTCGTCGAGGAACCAGTAGAAATTACGGATCAAGACGTTAAGATTCTCAAGCACACTAGAATACCCCTCGTCCGAGTTCGTTGAAATTCCCGTCGTGGCCCAGAGTATACCTGGGAACGAGAAGACCAAATGAAACTCAAGTATCCCCAGCTGTTTAAGAAAAATGCAACCACTACTGAGGCTGAAGCTACCGCAGAATTTCGGGACGAAATTCCTAATCAACGGGGGGATGATGTGACACCCCAGGAAAATCAGGAAAACAACGCAACTTAACTAGCTTCCTCAGTAACCACGCACTAAATTTCGGGACGAAATTCTCTTAACAGGGGAGAATGTGACAACCCTCAAAATCCCATGTATTCCGTACAATTTATTAATAATAATTAATGTGCTTGACGACTGTGTGGAATTACGTAACTGCTTTCTGATATCTGTGTTATATTTACATGTGCATGTTGACACACTAATAGTGTACAGAAAAGTAATTAAATAGTCTGTTATGACTTCCTAAGTGTTAGAAATTAAAAGGGTTACAAAAATATATATAAAAGACACTTTACGGATTAATTAAGCACTTTAACGGAACAGTATCAAACTGAACAACCGAACATTACCCGAAACACTAAAATATTACCAGAGGCATTGTTTTATTTTTCTGAATTAGTTATGATCCCCGAACATCATAACACCTCCTAAAAATATCTACTAACTAGATCATGTAACTAATACTTAGATTAGAACTAGTAAGTAATCAAACTAGTTAACACCTAACCTACTACCCCCCCCCCCATGTTGGATGATTAGGGGACATGGGTCCCACCCTTGATTACTTTGTTATATTTTATAAAAATCTTGTAGGGAATATACCAAACTTAGATGCCATATGCCATCCTAATCTCTATATAAACCACTAGTCCATCATCACATTCATCACTTATCTTCATCAACACACTCAAACTCTCTCCTCCCTTCTCTTGTTCGGCCGCCCCCTAGTACCACCACCACCACCATCACTTGATCACCTTCAAGCATTCTACAAGCATACAAAGGTGCTACGGGTCATACAACGGAGCTTGGTGCTCTTGGAAGTGGAAGGACCTTCTCTACTTATTAACCACCACATTTCTTCACTCGAACTTCCCTTGCCTTGAGCTAGTGGTAAGAACTTAGATCCGTTCGTTCTTCATCTTATTTAAGTGGTTAATAGGTGATTTGATGATTAAAGTTATGAAACACTAAAGAACTTGCACTAAAGTCTTGAACATGTTGGTTAAAGAGTAACTAGTGGTGTAAATCATGTAGATCTGGTGTGGATATGATTATGGCTGATTTCCTTGATAATTTACTGGTTAATATTAATGTTTGATGTTGTTGTGATCACTAAACTTGTTAACGGTATCGATCGAACACGATTTAGAAGGTTAAACAATGAAAATCAGAATCTGTCCAAGTTTTACAACCAACTTCAGTTGGCTGTAAACAGGTCATAAACTCAACAAAAAACTGATATTTTGAGTCTAAAATGTGATATTATGAAATACGGTTCTAATGGCACCAGAATCGTAATTTTTTGACTTCGTTTACTATTTTTAAAGTGTTAATTTGTAACAGCAACTTAAGCTGAATTTTGACAGCAATAAATGGGTGTCGTACTTTCAGTCATAACCTGAGTGTTGTGATGAATCGGACCATGAAATTTGTACAGTAGATGACAACCGATGCACGTGTAATTACCCCACTGGAATTTCGTAAATCGGACACTCGATGAATTTTTAATAAATTGTTCCGTGGACTGTGGTCAGAAATTCATAAATCTGAGTTCAGTCCGGAATATGATTTTTTATAAAATATTGGTAGTGAACCGGACCCCGATATTTTTACACAACAAAATATGGAAAGTTTAAGACATCTTGTAAAAATTTGGGAATTTTTGGAATAATTTAACTATTTTATTAAAACGTCCGAAAACAGCCGGTTTTGAATATTAATGCTGAATTGATATAAGTTGTGACTTGCGTGTCTAAATGTCGAGTGTGCTATCCGTGAATGATCTAACATGGTATATATGTTATGTGCATTATCGTATGTTTGATTTTGAGTGGGGAATGGATGGGAAACTTAGAGGGGCATAAACCGTTAAAACGATGCATGTTGTGTGATAGATACGTGTAGGAACTTTGTGTTCTATTTGAAAGCCACTAAATGACTAACTGGTAGATTATATTAGGACGTGATTGACCGACCTTGACTGTTAGCTATATTGAGAATCTAACCGAGCAAACCGAGGTGAGTTCACACTCTTTCTAAGGCATGGGATTCCCAGGAGTTTGGGAATGGGATTGATTATCTGCTTGTACTATCGTTACTATTAAACTACTTTTTACTGTCCTCGGATTGAAGGGCACGTACGTAAAACCTACGTACACGATCATAAGACCATCAACTCTATCACTTTAAGTCCCTCATTTATCGACTTAATCGCCGAGGCCTATGGCGAGCGGGTCATTAGTTAATATCGCTATTAGGTTTAACAAACCTCACACCGTGCCAGTCGGACGGGCGTGTACTAATGGACTATGGGCAAAGGGTCAATGCTGATAGACATTGACTTAGGGCACCTCTTATATTTTCGTAGCAGTCGATACGCGTGGTCTAGTAACACATAGGAAACCCCCACTAACCTTCGCAAACATGTCAGAAAGACCGCGATGCAAACTCATACGATACATGGTTTTCAAAACGAACAAATGATTTACGAAACGAATGATATAACTAAACAACCAACTGTGAATTCCCTCAACTTTGTTGTTGACTCGTTGTTACATGCCTTAGAGGTCGCTAAATGCTTGGAGCTTACACGAGGAAGGAGTCGTTGTGGTGTACGGACGGTTATGTCCCGTGTTTAATATATAATCCTTCTGAACTTATTAAACTTGCGTTTGAAACTTTAACTTATAGACTATGGACTCATATTTTGGACTTTACGTTTATGCTTCCGCTGTTTAAATTAAAACTTGGTTAACTAGCTTTCGGTCACCAATCGTATTGTGGTTGGCTTTAATTACTTAAATACATAGTTCAGTATGATTGGTGGCTCGATCCTGGTCATGTCACGCCTCCAAGCGCTAGTACTCCGCATGGTGGATTTTGGGGGTGTGACATTCTTGACAAAAAGAACGGGAGCACCCCAAGGTGAAAAGCTAGGACGGATAAAACCTTTGTCAGAGAGCTCCTGCAGCTGCTTAGACAACTCTTGCATCTCGGACGGTGCAAGACGATATGGAGCTCTGGCAATGGGGTTTGCACCAGGTACGAGATCAATACGGAACTCGACTTGGCGTGCTGGGGGTAGACCAGGTAACTCTTCAGGAAATACTTCAGAATAATCCCGCACAACAGGAATATCTTGAATAGACTTACCTTTGCCCTTATCTGCTACAACATGTGCCAAAAATGCCACATAGTTCTTTCGCATATACTTCTGAGCTTTAAAACAAGACATGAGTTTGAGACCACCAGCAGGTTTCTCACCATGAACTTGTAGGATCTCACCTGTCGAAAGCGGCATACGAATGATCTTCTCGAAACAAACTACCTCTGCATGATGCTTGGCTAACCAATCCATGCCCACAATAACGTCGAAGCTTCCAAGTTAAATAGGCGTGAGGTCAATAGGAAAAAGATGGTTGTTAAGGTTCAACTGGCAGTTACGGAGAACAGAATCAAGAACAATGGGTTCACCACTAGCCACTTCTACTGTCAATGGTTTACCTAGTTTCGTTCTAGACACGCGAAGCAATGGTTCAAAAGATAACGACACAAAACTCTTATCGGCACCCGAATCAAAAAGAACAGATGCTGGCTGATTATTAATAAAGAACGTACCGTTCACCACATTATCATCTGCTTGTGCCTCTTGTGCGTTCATGTTGAAGACTCGACCCCGAGCCTGAGCCTGATTCTGATTCTGATTCTGCTTGGCTAGCCTTGGGCACCGGTTTCTGTAGTGGGTCAGATCCCCACAATTATAGCACGAACCAGGTGGAAAATAAGGTCGTGCAGCTTGACCTTGTTGCTGAGCAAGAGGCTGAGCAATTTGTTGGGCTGGGTTCGGAACTGCCTGATTCTGGTTAGCAGGAATGCGGCAGGTGGCAATAAGATGACCATTTCTTCCACAGTTGGTGCACTGACGACACTGAAGATGTGGTGGGTGATGGCCGTTACACCTGTTGCACAAAGGTGCATTGCCAAGATAAGGCTTCTTGGCTAGTAGTTGCGCAGCCTGATTTGGTGCTGCTTGAGCCTGTGCAGTAACGACATAGTTTTGGGAAGCCTTTCGCTTCCTAGACCCCCTTGGAGAACCAGAATCCTTTCCCTTCTTGTTTTGACCTTTCTTGCTATCTTCATTGTCAGATGCCTGCTTCTTACCCTTGTCACCCTTTTTGTGCAGCTTTCCCTTTCGGACCTGCGACTCAGTCAATGTCGCTGCTAACTCGATCGCCTGACGGAGTGTGGTAGGGTTACTACCAGTAATGATGTCTTGTACCGAGTCAGGTAGGCCGTCGGTGTACCTTTCGATAGCCTTGTCGAGTGGGGCAACCATTGTTGGGCAAAGCAGACTCAACTCCTCAAACCTATCAGTATATGCCTGGTGCTCGCCACTGTATTGTTTTAAGTCATCAAACTCTTTCTCCAAAGCTCGCTGTTCATGACGAGGACAGAACTCCCTCATCATAAGGGCCCTAAGTTCAGCCCATGTCTGTGCTAGAGCAACTTTTGCACCACGGTCTCTCATTACCCCGTTCCACCACGTAAGAGCCCTCTTCTGAAACACACTTGAGGAAAACTCGACCTTGCGATTGTCAGGACACTGCACGTGACGGAAAGTATTCTCAATGCTCTCGAACCATTGAAGAAGCCCAGTTGCTCCCTCAGAACCACTAAACTTGAGTGGTTTAGCCGAGTTAAAATTCTTGAAATTGCATGGAGCATTGTTGTTGTTGTTGGCTTGGTTCCATTGAGCAAAGTGTGACAACCCGCACTCTCGACCCTAATTGTCGAGGGAAGAATATGTTATTGTTATTCTTATTTTTTTTATTTTTATTATTTTTGTTTAAATAATAATAACCACGTCAAGTAAAACGTGCCATTAGTCTAATAACCTAAACCGAGCGCGTTTACTTTAAATATATATACACACGTCTGCCGTTATAATTAATTATTAATAAAGCAAGCCAGTTCGTTACACATAATATTTTACGGGTCCGTACACGGGCCAAGCCCAACCAACGCACTCAAATCCCCTGCACAAAAACCCTACCCTATAAATACTCCTAATAAACCCCTACCCTTTATTTTTGTAAAACCCTAAAATTCCATTCTCTACCACTGTAGCCGCACACACACCCCCATTTACTCCTTTTAACCGACCACAGAGATCCAAGTCTGCACCGGAGCCGGAGTTCCGGCCACACTTCCGGCAAGACACCCACATCTCTGGAACGCTCTCCCCTCTTGCATCATCTCACACATCAGGATCCCCTACTCCCACCCTCTTGTTGCCCTCTTCCCCTTTCTCTCTGCCTACAGATGACCGCCGGCCACCGCTCTTGGTGGTGGCGTCCGACGAAAAAGCGACAGCGGCACAAGAGGTTGTGGTTGTGGTTCCGGTTCGAGCTGTAGCTGAATGGTCACGGCGGTTCGAGTCCGGTACAACAGAGCAGTGACGAAGGCGGTTCCAGCTAGTGGCGCTACGGGGATGATTGTGAAAGTAGTCGAGCTGGTGGACCCGGGTGGCGAATCACGGCAGCACAGGAATCCCGGGGCGACGACAGCAGGAGCCGATCGGCGGGTATGCACCTGCGTGTTTGTTTTATTTTCAAGCTGTGAGTGCATTTAATTATTAACTGATTCAATTGTTAACTTATTGTTTGCTTAGACATATATACATTTGTTAATAGTCTTATTTTTTTTTTTTCAAAAGAAACGTGATGTCTGTTATTGTAGTATGTGCCCCCTTTGACTTTCTTGCAAATAATATGACTCTTTGGTTTGAATAAAATTGTTTGCTAACAGTTTGGTAAAAGTAGGATTAAAAGCATGCATTGCAAAATGGTTGCTGGTATTGAAAGCTATTTTAAAAACAATTAGGATAATAAATGGTTCTTTTGATAGTATTAATG